>NC_080085.1:90526917-90641805 GCF_949987535.1 Balaenoptera acutorostrata
GCACTCATGAAAATTTGAGACCAGTTAGGAAGAAGAATGTATATTGCGTAGGTTAACAAAAATGTCACCTTCAGGCACCATTTGAAAGCACAATTATCAATATGAGCATAATACCCACAGTACTCAAGCGCAAATGGTTTTCAACTACTATGTCTTTCCAGGTAACAGATACTTCTATTCAGGAAATACCTACATTGAATTAGTGAATGGGTAGTTACAAAGCACTAGAGCTCTCACCCCTGCAGTAAGTTTAGGAAGAACCACAAAGGCATCCATGGTAGCGTACTTAAATCTCATTTTCTTTCTCAAATTTTTGGCAAAGCTTTTTCTTTACTATCGTACTTTGATATTATTGTGTCAGGATCGTTTCACTAGAACGGAATGGATTCTTTATAGCTACAATTTTATCAAGTATTACCATTCTGTAAACATACAACACAGAGTTCATAAAGATATGAAAGATGAGAAGCAAGAAAATTGTCAACATTTATGATCAGCAACAATTTTCTTTAAAGAGCACCATTAAATTTCAATATGGAATAGCTTTAAAAACTTCAAGCTTTTAGAAGAAATTCAGTCTCATAAAAATGTAATAAAATTAAAGAACATCTTCTGTTAATGTACATACTTGTAAATATGTAAAAAGGAATATTCCTCTTGGAACACTAGCCCAAGAACCACCGCAGCCCTGCCGCCTGGCATACCAGGACCCAGCACATACACCAACAGGCTGGCACCAGCTCTGGGACACATTGGGCCCCTCAACCAGCTGCTCCTGGATCTGGCCCCACTCACCAGTGGGATGACGCCAGCTTTGGGACACCCCAGACCGCATACCCAGCCATGTCCGGAACTGGGCCCACACACCAGCAAACCGACACTAGCTTCAGGACTCCAAGGCCCTGCAGCCAGAGACCCAGGAACCTGGCTCTGCCCACCAGCGAGCCAGCACTAGCTCCAGGACTCCCTGGGCCACAGCCCCACCCACCAGCAGGCCAACACCAGTTCCAAGACACCTTGGACCCCTCAGCCAGCTGCCCTGGGATCCAGCCCCACTCAACAGTGGGCCATCACCAGCTTTTAGACACCCCCAAACCCTGGAGCCAGCCATGTGGAACTGGCCCTGCCCACCAGCTGGCTGACACTAGATACAGGACCTCTAGCCCCCACCACCACCCACTGCAGAGCCTACCACCACCCACCAGTGGGCCAGCACTAATCCCGGGGCTTCCTGGGGCACCGCAGCCAGCAGCCTCATGACCCAGCCTCACTCACCAGTGGCCACCAGCCTCTGCACAAAGCAGGGCCTGGCAACCCACTGGACCAGGGGACAGCCACACCTACCCCACAACCCACAGTAGTGTGCCGGTCACAACAGAAGGACACACGCAGCCCTAACAGGGGGCACCCTTAGAGCATATAGCTCTGGTGACTAGAGGGGAGAGTTCGGCTGGGACACACAAGACATCTCCTACAAAAAGCCACTTCTCTGCGGTTGGGAAATGGAGCCAACCTACCAGATACAGAGAAATAAAATAGCAAATTGGACAAAATGAGGCAACAAAGGAATCTAATCCAAACCAAGGAACACGATAAAACCCCAGAAGAAGAACAAAGTGAAGTGGAGATAGGCGACCTACCTGATAAAGAGTTCAGGGTAATGATCATAAAGATGTTCAAAGAACTCAGGAGAAGATTGGATGAACAGAGTGAGGAGTTTTTAACAAAGATTTAGAAAATATGAAGAAGAACCACACAGAGAAGAATACAGTAACTGAAATGAAAAATACACTACAAGGAATCAACAGTAAATGAAATGATGCAGAGGAATGGACGAGCAAGCTGGAAGACTGAGTAATAGAAATAACTGAAGCAGAATAGAAAAAAGAAAAAAGAGAAAAAGAAATAGGACAGTTTAGGAGACCTCTGGGACAACAGCAAGTGTACTAACATTTGCATTATAGGGTTCTTAGAAGGAGAAGAGAAAGAGAAAGAGAAAGGGGCAGAGAACATATTTGAAGACATGATAGCTGAAAACATCCCTAACCTGGCAAAGGAAAGAGATATCCAGGTTTAGTAAGCACAGAGAGTCCCAAACAGGGTCAAGCCAAAGGAGACCACACCAAGACACACTGCAGTTAAAATGGCAAAAATTAAAGATAAAGAGAGAATATTAAAAACAGCAAGGGCAAAGCAACAAATAACATACAAGGGAACTCCCATAAGGCTATCAGAGCAACTGGAATGAATCCAACTGGATCACAGTGTATGATCCTTTTTAATGTATCGTTGGACTCGGTTTGCTAATATGTGGTTGAGGATTTTTGCATCTATATTCTTCACAGATATTGGCCTGTAATTATCTTTTTTGGTAGTGTCTTTGTCTGGTGTTGGTATCAGGGTGATGGTGGCTTCATAGAATGAATTTGGGACCGTTCCCTCCTCTTCAATCTTTTGGAAGAGTTTGAGAAGTATAGGCGTAAGTTCTACGTATGTTTGGTAGAATTCACTGGTGAAGCTGTCTGGTACTGGACTTTTGTTTGCAGGGAGGTTTTTTTGTTTTGTTTTAATTACAGATTCTATTTCACTTCTAGTGATTGGTCTGTTCAAATTATCTGTTTCTTCTTGACTCAAATTTGGCAGGCTGTATATTTCTAGAAACTTGTCCATTTCTTCTTGGTTGTCTAATCTGTTGGCATATAACTGTTCATAGTATTCTCTTATGTTTTTTGGTTTTTGTGGGGTTTTTTTTGTATTTTTGTGGTATTGGTTGTTGCTTCTGTTTCATTTCTTATTTTGTTTATTTGGGCCCTTTCTCTTTTTTTCTTGGTGAGCCTGGCTAGAAGTGTGTCGATTTTGTTTGTCTTTTCAAAAATCTAGCCCTTGGTTTTATTGATCTTTTCTATTTTTATCTCTATTTTATTTGTTTCCCTCTGATCTTTCCCAAAGAACTGACTTTGGGATTTTTTTGGTTCTTCTTTTTCTAATTCTTTCTCTCTTTTTGTTTTTTTGAGATTTTTCTTGTTCCTTGAGGAAGGCCTGAATCGCTGTGTACTTCCCTCTGAGAACTGCTTTGGCTGCATCACATAGATTTTGGAAGGTTGTGTTTTCATTGTCATTTGTCTTGAGGTATTTCCTGATTTCTTCTTTGATTTCATCATTGACCCACTGGTTTATTGGGAGCATGTTGTTCAGTCTCCATGTATTCGTTCTTTACCCATTTTTCTTTCTGTGGTTGATTTCTAGTTTCATAACACTGTGGTAATAAAAGATGCTTGAAGTCATTTCTATCCTCTTAAATGTGTTGAGGTTTGTTTTTTGACCTAGTACGTGGCCTCTCCTAGAGAACGTTCCTTGCACGCTTGAAAAGAATGTGTATTCTGTTTATTTGGGGGATGTAGTGTCCTGTAGATAGAAATTAAGTCCAAGTGGTCTATTGTGTCATTTAGGGCCTCTGTTGCCGTATTGATTTTCTGTCTGGAAGATGTGTCCATTGATGTCAGTGAGGTGTTAAAGTCTCCTAGTATTATAGTATTCCTGTTCATTTCTCCCTTTATGTCTGTAACTATTTGTTTTATATATTTAGGTGCTCCTATATTGGGTGTATATATGCTAACAAGTGTAATATCCTCTTCGTTATTGATCCCTTTATCATTATATAATGTCCTTGTTTGTCTTTATGGACTTTGTTTTGAGTCTGTTTTGTCTGATATGTGTATTGCTAACCCCGCTTTCTTGTTGTTTCCATTTGCATGAAATAGCTTTCCTTCTCCTCACTTTCAATCTGTCTGTGTCTTGTGCCCTGAAGTGAGTCTCTTATAGGCAGCATATTGTAGGTTCTTGTTTTTGTTTTTGTTTTTTTATCCATTCAGCCACTCTGTCTTTTGATGGGAGCATTTAGTCCACTGATATTTAAAGTAATTATTGATAAGTATGTACTTACTGCCATTTTAAACCTTGTTTTCCAGTTGACTTTGTAGTTCTCTATATCTTTCACTTTTGCCATTTTAATTATGCTACGTCTTGGTGTCACTCTAATTGGGTTCTTCTTGTGTGGGACCCTGTGTGCTTCCTGTACCTGGATATCGGTTTTCTTCTTTAGGTTTGGGAAGGTTTCAGCCATAATTTCTTCAAATACATTTTCTATCCCCTTTTCTCTCTCCTCTTCTTCTGGTACCCCTATTATGCATATGACTGTGCACATTATGCAAATGATTATGCATATTATGCATGCTTTATATTATCCTATAGATCTCATTTGTTTTCTTCATTTTTAAAAATTTGTCTTTCTGTCTGCTGTTCTGATTTGGTGATTTCCATTATTCTATCTTCCAGATCACTTATTTATTCTTCTGCTTTGTTTAGTCTGCTATTTATTGCTTTTAGTGTGTTTTTCATCTGGGCAATTGAGGTGTCTAGTTTTGATTGATTTCTCTTTATAGTTTCTAGTTCCTTGTTGCAGTGATCTGCATTTCTATCAATAATCTTTCTTAATTTCTTTAGCCTTTTTCTTACCTCCTTTCTGAATCTGGGGTCTAGTAGACTGGTGAGGTCTCTTTCATTATTTGTTCCTTCAGGGGATTTCTCTTGTTCTTTCCACTGGGGATAGTTCCTCTGTTTTTCATTCTACTTAACTTTCTTTGTCTCTGAATTTAGGAGAAGCATGAATCTACTGTGTTCTTGAAGAGGATCCCTGTGTAGACGGTATGAGTCCAATATCTTTGGTGCAAGGGCTGGTTTTGGTGTGGGTGCTTGCCACGTATTTCCTTAAAGTGTGCTGGCCCTTGTTCCCTTGATAGGGGGTGTGTTTGAAGTTGTGTTGACCAGCGCCTGCACTGGTTGTTGGCTGGGGCCTCCTCTTTGCTCTATGGCTGTCACAGCCCTGTTGGGGCTGGGGTCTGCTTCCCAGCTGTTGGAGTAGAAGCCCTGAGGGTCAGGTTCAGTCAGGTTCCATTGCCCCTGAGCACATGCCCTGATGCAAAGGAGGTGACCACTGAAGCAAATGAGGTCCGTGTGGTCACCGCAAACCTATGTGCCTCCCGTGCAGGCATCCATGGTTGTGCTCAGAAGCAGCCCAAGGTTGCATGCCTTTCTCTGTTGTGTTCATTCCAGACTTAGTGCTGGGCTGTGGTGTGGAGTAGGCTGGTGCTGGGGGCCGGGGCCCTGTGGCTGCAGGAATTGAGGTGGTTGTGCCGCTGCCTGCAACCTGGGCTGCCTCTGTGGCAGACCTCTCCCAGGACCTGTCAGCTCCAGGTCTGGCTCCAAGCTATGGTGTAGAGTGAGCGGGGCCAGTGTGCTCCCACCGTGAAATGAACGGCTGCATACTCCTGCCCAGAGCCCGTCCAACCGAGATGCAGTGCCCGGCTGCTGTGCCTTTCCGTGGCGCCATCTGGTGCACGTGCTGGCAAAGTCCACCATGGCCAGACCTGCCCCCACTGTGTGCACACTGACAATGGGCACTGTGGCAGGACCTGCCCCCACTATGTGCGGGCTGACAATGGGCTCCTTGGTTTGGCCCAGGCCATACCCCAGGCCCTCCGGGCTGTCTCCACACATCTAGATCGAGTCCTCTCCCTGGACCTGTCTACCTAAGATTCAATGCTCAGCTGCTGTGTGCATCTGTGGCCCCACCACCTTGTGTGTGCTTTGGATTGGGAAGTGCAGCAAGGCAGCAGCCGCCAGTGCCAGTCTCTCTCTGCCCTGATTGTTCGCAAGCCAGCATGCACGCACTCCTTGTGAGTAGAATTTAGGCTTTTCCAGCCCCTCCATCTATCCCGGCGGCTTTTCCAGCAGGCACGGGGGCTCCCTGGGGTAAGGGTCTGCCTTTGTGTACCTTTCCTCCTTTACAGATCTCTCCCAGGGGTGCCAGGACCGTCCTCAGGCCTTTGAAATTTTTTTCTGTCCTTCCTGGATATGTAGAGATATTCCTTGCAGCTTTGGTTGTGTAGGAGATCTTCTGCCAGTTTCCAGTTGGTTTTCTGCGAGAATTGCCTCACACGTAGGGGTATTTTTAATGTGTTTGTGGGGAGAGGTGAGCTCCACATACTCCTCCTCCACCATCTTGATCCCCCTCCCTATTTGAGAGACTTTGAATTGCATCAAAGTGTCCCATATAAAAACAGATACACTAGACTAAATTAGAATTTCAGAATCCAGTGATAGTCAACTATTGCAAGTGCCTGTCAGTTTTTAGAGAGCACAGGATATGCCGTGTTTTTCCAGATTTCGTGGGGAAAAAAAAGAGGTAGAGCATCATGTACATTTTAGATTATCACTGGACCCAAACAGGCTACATGAAGTAGATAATTCAAAAATCATCTGGTGATGTTACGGAAATGTAAAGTTCATTGATAGAACTTAGTCCTCAAAGCCTGCTTTTATTCTAAAGAAAACTGGCAAAGGTCACTCATTTACATCATATGGGAACATAGCCACCAGCAGTAGATGGCAGTGTGATATCGTAACAAGAAAACAATGTGGCTGTTTACGTAAAAACCCGTCTCACACTACTCTCAAAGACTCTATTTAGAATTATTTGGGGGGTGTGGCAAAAAAATAGTTACAATGAGTGGATAACAAGAGCCAAGCTAGGACCACTTCAATTCTCCCTGTCTAATAATTTTTAAAGCCTTGAACCACACTTATTTAATTTGTAAATGGTCTTCACGCAGATGGGACTTTCAAACTGTACCAGAGAATCATACCATCACAAATGACACAGTTTATGAGCAAAATCCCTGTAAGGAATCCCTGCCTTCTCGCCCCTTTCCATCCTTTGGCCTCAAAAGAAGTTTTCACCGTGGATGTAGTTTTCTGTTTCCAGGCTGTGGTAGTCCCCAAGAATGAGCTCAACCCCTAGAGCTGTTAAAATTTACACTGCGCTGGGGGAAGGGAGCACACTGAGTACTCTGACAGGGAGCACCATCTACAATTGTTTCTCTTCTTTCCCACTGCTTGACACTGACAGTAAAGTCACTTCTAGTTAATTAACGAGTTTCTTAAAGGAACAAAGAGAAACATGTTTCGATTACCATTTCTATAAAGGTACAGCAATATCTGGTAAGTTCTCTTGGATAACGTTACCAGATTAAGTCAATTTTACTTTCTGAAAGTAAATTCACATAGGCTCTCTACTTGAGTTGTACATATCTGTGTTTGAACCAAAAGCATTTGAGTATTTGTGTTTAATTTAGCAGCATCACAAATGTCTGTTATTCTCCTTTCCCATTTCTCTGTGTTAAACAATGCCTCTAGCACTGACCTCCAAAACAGAGATATAAAAGAAGTAAAAGGTGTTCCCAGTAAACCTTGCCAAACAACATTCAAGAAGAATAGCTTATCAGCCTGCCTCACCTAAATAGACACAGCACCTGATACATGCAGTGCCTAAACTGCCTAGCTCATATAAGCTGTGTTCATACAGGTGTTTATCCATAGCCTTAGCGTCCCTTCCCCAATGTATGTTAGAAGGAGCTGACGGGCACCCACCGGTGTAACTAAATATACTTTTTTAATCCTAAAATAACTCCTGGAAATCATCGCAGGGAAAGAACAAATGATACGACCATTAGTTCTGACAGGAGAATATCTGACCCTTCCAAAGAAAAGTTATAATTAGAACTCCAGGGTTTGTCTTTTGGTGAAAGAAGGTGAACTCAGCATCACCGTTAGTGGATTTGTCCATTACAGAAACTACAGTTGGGACAGACATCAGGTCTTGCTTGATGTCAGAGTCCATCCAGCGATTGTACACAGATGCTTCCTAAATCCATCTTGAGGTTTCATAATAGGCTCTATTGTAAACATGTGGCTCCATTTTCATACCCTGCATTTCCATGTGTCCCATAAATAATTTTCCAAAATTATCTAAGTAACACCAATGTGCCCAAACAGAGTCACTCCCAAAAATCACTACTTCCTTCAGTAGGCTTAGAACTACAGACACAGTCTGTTATCCTTACTAGTATATTCAAATTTAACCATGGTGCAAAATTTGGTCTGTTGTATTTTCTTCAGGTCATTTATGTAGCCATGCCACGTTGCAGGGTGCCAGCAAAATAATCCCACTGCTTGTAGAGCATGAAGTTTGCCTAAGCCAGCAAACGAGCAAGATCACATCAGATCTATGTTGGATATGCAGACAGATCTTCAGTTTTCCACACAAATCAGCAAAAGAGGCGTTTGTAAAACTGCAATTAAAAAACACACAAACCAAAACTATATTGTATATTCTCCTTTCCCTTTCTCTGTCCTTTCTAGAAAGATGCAAACAAAATATAAGTGCAGTAATATCTAATTCAGATTCTGCTCATTTTTAACTTCTGGAATTCCGTTAAGAGCCATAAAGTCTGCATTATTTCTCTTTAGAGAAAAAGAGCCATAAAGTCTGCAATATTTCTCTTTAGAGTGTTTAAAAATAAAACAAGGAAACGTTTTCAACTAACGTCTAGCATTTTATACCACCTTTTATATACACAAGTACTTCACTTATTAAGGATAAGTTTATATTTATACCTTAAAATGAATCCGAGGGCCTTAACTGGCTTCAGCTTGGATTAGTTCTAATTACTGGTAGTACTGGAAATTATTTAAATGGCACTTTAAAGAGGTCCTCTATGATCTCAACTTTTCAGTAACTGCAGATGGCTTTCCAGTTAGTCTGAATAAGGAAGACTGAATTATTCTTAATTTTCTTTGGAGAATCTTGTGGGTGATCAAAACACAAAGTCTGGAGCCAGGGTGCCTGGGAGTAAACCCTGGTTTGGCACCTACAGGTTCAGTTACCTCTTAGGCAAGTGACTTAACACATCTGTGCCTCCACTTTCTCATCTGTGAAGACTGGAATAATAATCATAGTACCTACTTGATAGAATTGCCACTATTAAAGGAGTTGACGCTTTAAAGTGCCTGACACATAGTAATCATTATATACATTTTTTTCCAAATTAAGAGCTAAAATTCACTTATTGAGTTTGCTTTAATTTCTCTTAGACTTGCATGGAATTACGGCAGCAAAGCTTACCTGTACCCACTGCTTAGGTTTTTGAAGTGGTCCTTAAAATATGGCAATGCTTATGGATTTAGGGAGGACCTAGTCCATTGCTATGTGTTAATTTATGTGTTAAATTTCACGTGTTATTAGGGAAAAAATCAGCACATGAAAGAAGCACATTAGCACATTAAAAAGAGGTTGGGGCAGGTGAAGCCAGCTTGTGTTCTGCGGAAGATCATCCGGAGGCACCACCATCAACGGGAAGCCCAGGAATGTGGGCAATCTCAGCTCTCCAGGTCTCGTGAAGAGAACGGCCTCCTGAAACACGCAGCCGGGAGACCCCTACTGTCACTATCCTACACTCAGGAGGCTGACCCAGCTTTTGAGCACCGTGGGCTCCTAAGGCTATGGTCACGTGGATGCGGCCATCAAGTGGCAGGCCCAGACAGTTATGTGGCAGGCCCAGACCTACTGGTCATGCCAGCACCACGAGCCCTTAAACCCTGAGCTCATGTAGTCTCTCTGGACCTATTGCCACTGTGATCATGTGGTGGATCCAGCTTTTCAAGTCGCTAGAGCATGGCAGACTCCTAAACCCTGCCCGTCATGTGGATTCATCCTGTCATGTGGCCCTCACTAGCTAGTGGCATGTGGAGGAAGCCTCAGCCCTCCAAGTCACAAAGGTGACCCGCTTCTGAGAGTCGTCTGGATGCTATGGTCGGTCACATATCCCCCTTGGTCACATATCAGGCTCAGCCATCTCTATCTCGTGAAGATTGCTGGCTACCAGAATCTTCAGATCCCTGAGTCCACAGGGATGTGGCCGCTTCCATCACATGGCAGGCAAAGCGCCTGCAGTCATGTGAACAGCGCACCGCACCTACCTTTCGGCTGTTGGTCGTGTATATTCTACGGTCACGGGACATGCTGTGGTGTCTTGAGGCTCAGTTCTCTCGGTCACAGTTCAGGATTGAGGGCTCCTGAACCCCGAGGTCACCTGCATCCTTCTACTCTGTGGCCTCCCCCAGCCAAGCCCCTGGGAGTCAGGTGGGGCCCCACGGCGGCGCGCGTTACGTTACGTACGTCCCGCAGTCATGTGACGCCGTCAGGTCGCGACCGAGGGGGGCGCCTTTTCCGCGTGTGGAGAGCCTGCCCAGCGGTGGGTAGCTCGGCTTGGCCTTCTGAGGAGTCAGACCGAGAGGTGAAGACCTTTAGAATTAAGGTACTTGTCCTGGCTGAGGGGGAACTTTGATGAGGCTCTGGCTCCGATCCCAACCTTTCCCCCGACTTTCATATTCTGCCACGGTAGGCGGTAGGCGGTAGGCGGTAGGCGGTAGGCGGTAGGCGGTAGGCGGTAGGCGGGTAGGAGGGGCGCCCGCCTGTCCTGGAGGTTTACTCAGAATGGGCGGGACAGCGGGCGGCAGGCGGTCATGGGCTGCTCTCGGCAGCTAGGCTCGGGAAACTGGGTGGACCCCTCCCTTCCCCCTTCCTTCCCAACCCCCACATTAAAGCCCTACTCTTGCTAATCTCTCTTCCGTATATTCCTATTCACTGCCTGCCTTGTGATGGCATCCTCTGCCCTCCTCTGACCACCTCTTGTTATTAAGAACACCAGAGAACTCCTAGATGCCAGTTCGTATCGATGATTTCAAATCTGATCGGAATTTCTGTCTCTTAATTTGTTCTGTAGAGAGAGGCAAGGAGAGAGACTTTTTTTAATTTGATATTTTTTCAGTAAAAGTGTGAAAGTAGCCAGCACGTTAAGGTTCAGAATTTGTTTTGTGTATTTGCTTTGCTGATCAGCAGTTTTTCAAAGTGTGTGTGGGGTGGGATGCCATAATCTTTTTCTCCTTGGACTCTCTAAACGGCTTGAATTAGTCCAGCCAGACACCCCTGGCTTCTGCCTTTCCTCCTGATTTTCTAACCATTCCTTGTTACAGTCCTTGAAAGCTCTCCCCTTTCCTTCATGTGGGAAAAAAACAGTGAATTTATTTAAGAAAACCATGTTAAGTAAAATTATAGATGATACATTTCATAAAAATCACGTAGATGGTACTTAATGAGTAAAATGCAGCAAGAAAAAGATGGTGTTTACATTTGTGAGGGATTTAAATATTGTTTGAGAGATGGTTAAAGGGGTGGTATATATATTTTTTATTATATAATGGCCATTTCTTTCCTCTCATTTCAGCACTTTCAGGTTTGTTCTACAAGACACTATGTCTGAGAGACAGCAACAACAAAAATGGTTTTATCCATTGAAGAAATACGGGACATACAAAAATGAAGGTAAAAAGGATTTCTATATTGTCATATTTTTAAGATAATATGCCACTTGAATCTCAACGAGAAGGGTAGTGTCTTAGCTTGTTCAGGCTGCTGTAGTAGAACACCATGGACCGGGTGGCTTATAAATTACAAAAATTTATTTTTCACGGTTCTGGAGTCTGTGAAGTCCAAAATCAAGGCACCAGCAGGTTCAGTGTCTGGTGAGAGCCTGCCTCCTGGTTCATAAAGGGCTGTCTTCACGCTGTGTCCTCACATGGCAGAAAGGGCAAGGGAGCTCTCTAGGTGCTCTTTTATAAAGGCACTAATCCCATTCATGACGGCACCTCCCTCATGACCTAATCACCTACCAAAGACTCTACCTGCAAATACTGTCACCTTGGAGACTAGGTTGGTACATAAACATTCAATCTGTAGCAGGTAGTTTCGTCAAGCTATATGGGAATGGAACATGTTTCCACAGACCACTGGAAGTACTAGTGTTCCTCAGAAAACATTTTGGGAAAGCCTGTTCAAACTAAATCTCTTCTACCGCATTAATACCTTGTACCTTTGTTTACTAAGAACAATGTATGCTTACTAATAATTATAACCTGTTCTTCTCATTAAGAAACTACTTATTGCTAACTCATTTTATCTTATGTCATTACTCATTCTCTCTTTTGCTTAATCTTTCCACTTTTTCATTCTTTACATATAACCTCAATTTATGTTTCTGATATCATGATGGCAAGAAATAAATGCATAAGTGCTAGTCATTAGGAAGCCTTCAAAATAAAATAAAATGCCCCACTCTTGAAAAGACGATACAACTTACCCGTAAGGATGAGTGGATGAAGTAGCTCTCATTTTATACCAATTTTCCACACTTTTCCAAAACTAGTTTGTTATTATTATTTAATAATTATAGCTGCCATTTTCTGAGTTCCTGTTATATGTCAAGCACTGTGGCAACCTTGTCATACCAGGTTTGTCATTTAATCCTCAGAAAACTCCTGAGAGGATGTGATTTTAATTTACAGATAAGATACAAGAATCAAGATAGGCTAGATTATGCTGTGGTAATAGACAGTCCCCGTATCTCAGGGGCTTATTCCTCACTTCGACTACATGTCCATGGCAGGTGCATGCCCCTCACGGGATGGTGGACTATGGGGGTCTGAGCCATTCTTGCTGGAATGACTTGGAGACCCAAACTGACAGAGCAGCCATCATCTAGAGAGTTGTCAGTCCCTGTGCCTGAGGAGAAGAGGACCCTGCAAGGTCTCAAACCAACAACCATATGTTCTGGCCCAGAAATAGCACATGTCACTCACAACCCATCAGCCAGAACCAGTCACATACACAGCCCTGCCCAAACAAAGGAGGTCAAGAAGTACAGCTCCTCCAAGTCCCGGGAACAGGGACAAATGGAAACCCATGGCAAACAGCACTACCGCATGATGAAATTGAGGCTCAGAGAGGTAAAATACTCGCCTAAAATCACATACGCAGTAAGTGACAGAGCACATTCTGGATATATGATTTCAAAGTCCGTGCTCTTTCTGTTCCTACTCCTTTCTATATTGTATGCTCTCCTCTCCAATGAAGTTCATACGTACTTATCATAGCAGTTCCTTTGCTTCAATGCTGCAGTTCCATCTCCCTTAATCATCTGATATTCCAACAATGGATTTAATTAAACCCCCCACATTGGTAAGCCACAGGTCTTTTCCAAGCAATTAAATGTACTGGATATTTGGATATCCGTGCTATTCGAGGATAGCAATTATAAAAGAAAACATGACGGTAGATGAAAAGACTGTGGATTTGTCGCATACTTGTTACAAATCATCTCATGCATTTCCATATTGGCAAGAAAAAAATAATAAAAGTCAGAGCCAAAGTTAATGAAATCGATAACAGATATGGAAGAGTTGAGTAAAAATGCTAGATGTTAGTGCTTTCAAAATATAAAAAAATAAGGAAAGCTTTGGCAGTATGGGTCAAGAAAATTAGAAGGCACAGATAAGCCACTTTCGAAGAAGGTGTCTTGCTTGTACTGACAGTAAAGATTTAAAAGATAATATTATGAAAAAGATATGCTGATAATTTGAAAATTAATACTAAATGGGTAAATTCTAGAAAAAAGAACTTTATATTGGGGAAACAGAAAATATTAATATTAAGCTTATTCTTGACAAAGCATGCATGAGAAGGCAAAATTACTGGTGAATCTTAATTAGTTATAAAAATGCCAAAAATAGAAATAAGATAATGGCAAACTTAATCCAGCAATGGCTAAAACAGATAATACAGCAGGGCAAAGTTGTGCTTATACCAAACTTGCAATGTTGGTTTAACATTAGGAGATTCATAATGTAGTTCAACACATTAATAGGTAAAGGAGCAAGAAAAGGATGATTATCACAAAGATTCTAGAAAAAAAAATGCATGCAATAACATTCAACAACCAATCAAGATTAAACAACCACAAAAATAACTCTTAGCTAACTGGGAATAGAAAGATATTTCTTTAAAATGATAATGTGTACTTTACAAAAACTACAACAAACACCGTACGTAATAGTGAGACATTAAAAGCATTCCATTCAAACTCAGAAGAGGCAAAGATGATTCATATAATCACTTCTGTTCAACATCTTACTGAGTCTCCTAGGCATTGCAGTAAGCCAAAATACATACATACATTAATTAATACATGCGTAAAAGTGAAAGGGAACAAAACTGTGAGTATAATTGTCTTCATATAAAACTCAAGAGGCTCTATGGAAAATTATAATAATAGTGATTAACCAGTTTATTGGATGTAAGACTAATATACACAAAATAATTGCACGAAATAGAAAATAATATTTTCATTGTGAGTATACCAAGATAACCCAAAAGTACTAGACACAGGTAATTGGCCCCAAACCCAACAATTGGATAGATTTTTTTTTAACATCTTTATTGGAGTATAATTGCTTTACAATGGTGTGTTAGTTTCTGCTTTCTAACAAAGTGTATCAGCTATACATATACATATGTCCCCATATCTCTTCCCTCTTGTGTCTCCCTCCCTCCCACCCTCCCTATCCCACCCCTCTTGGTGGTCACCAGGCACCGAGCTGATCTCCCTGTGCTGTTCGGCTGCTTCCCACTAGCTCTCTGTTTTATGTTTGGTAGTGTATATATGTCCGTGCCACTCTCTCACTTCGTCCCAGCTTACCCTTCCCCCTCCCCGTACCCTCAAGTCCATTCTCTAGTAGGTCTATGTCTTTATTCCCGTCTTGTCCCTAGGTTCTTCATGACCATTTCTTTTTAGATTCCCTATATATGTGTTAGCATACGGTATTTGTTTTCCTCTTTCTGACTTAACTTCACTCTGTATGACAGACTCTGTGTCCATCCACCTCTCTACAAATAACTCAATTTCGTTTCTTTGACTGCTTTTCCTTTGTTTCTGCATTTCCTCACTTCCCTAATTAGTAACTGCTTGAGTCTGTTCTTTGGAACTCAGGGAAGGCCTAGGAGGCCAAAGCCTTTTTCTACAGACAAGAAACAGGGAACACAGCAGGGCTTTTGTACCCAGGAGGGCCCTGAAGGGTTCTGTTCAGTGTCAGTCCCCCCTTTTCTTTGATACTCCTCAATCCTGAGGGGATCCTGAGTGGGACAAGAGAGGGAATAAAGTTTTGGATAGAGAAGTTAATCATCAACCTGGCAAGGGAACTCGGTTTTAGGGGGACTCGGTTTCAAGAGTTACCACCTGTGGTCACTTGAATTGAAATGCCTTTGAAGTCAATGTGTTGGTGGACCAGGCAGCTGCTGTTTGGGACCCAGAGGACACTCCTTTCCCCCACAGCATTGAGAAACACATTAGTGTGGAGGGCATCTTCATCTGTGAAGTGTTCTGAAGTGGCTGACTTGTGTAGGCCACAGATGAGATGGGAGATTCTGCCATTGACACGGTCACCCTCATTTGAGTGGAGATGTTGGGGTTCTGGTGTTGCAGGCCCAGTAGGAGCACTTAATCTCCTGCCTCAAGGTGAGTGCTGTTTACCTAATAAACAGCAAGGATGGAAGGGTAGTCACATTGGTTTGACCTGTAGCAACCTCTGAATGTGGCTAATTGATCAACAGATCCCTTGGATCTTGAAATATCTGACATACTCCAAAGTTGCATTTGATCAGTGTAAAAATAAATAAAATATAAATAAATATTTGTAATAACATATAAGAACATAAAAATAAAGAAATCAAGCTCTAGGTCTGGTGACTTGACCTATCTTGATGGCAAATGGTAGTCCCTAACTCAGTTCCCACACTTGAGCCAGAACACCATGAATGAGTGGACTACTGAGGAAGGACCCTATGGTGAAGCCGCAAGTTACTGCAGTAAATCTTCTTCCCAGGCTTAGCCAAAGGGACCGTCAGCCATTTACCACAGTTACTGTGCATTTGCTTTAAGGACACTTGCTCTAAGCCAGAGCTCAGCAAACTCCCTGGAAAGGGCCAGGTGACAAATATTTGAGGCTTTGTGGGCCAGTTTGTCTCTTTCGTAACTACTCAGCTCTGCTGTTGTAGAGCGGAAGGCTCCAGAGACAAGTATGGCTGTGTTCCAATAAAACTTTGCATGTGGACATTGGCGTGTGGATTTCAAATAATTTTCACGTGTCAAGAAATATTATTTTTGTAACCATTTAAATATGTAACAACCATTCTTAGCTTGCAGGCCCTAGAAAAACAGGCCACAGGCCAGGTTTGGCCCATGGGCTGTAGTCTGCCAATCTCTAATTTAAGCTAATGGAATCACTAGGTCCCTAAAACAACAGAGTGGAAAGCCAGCAAAATGAGGTGGCATCCATTCCTAGGGTCTCTGGCAGGCATAAACCCAAAGCTGATACTTTAATACAGTAGCTTTCAACTGTGGTAGCACACTGCAGTCACGTGGAGAATTTAGAAAATGTGGGTGCCTGGGTCTCAACCCAATTCTGCTTTAATTATTGTGGGTATAGCTTGGAGCTGGTGGCATTCTCAAACTCCCCAAGGGGCTCTACTGTGTAAACGAGGTGGAGAACTACAACCCATACTGTGGGATATTACTCAGCAATAAAAAAGGCAGGAACATAAACGGATTTCAAAAACATGATGCTGACTTTAAAAAGCCAGACACAAAGGTGTGCAGTATGTATGATTCCGTTTACAAGAAATTCTGCAGCAGGCAAAACGAATATATAGGGACTGTGAGCAGATCAAGGTTTATATGGAGCTGGGAGATGGAAAGATTAACTGGGAACCATTTGGAGTGTGGTACATGCTTTATATCTTGACTGAGGTGGTGGTTAGCTCTAATCCCTGATTTTTACATGTAAGTAATTTGAGATCAGGAGAAGTCGGGTGAATCGTCCAAAGTGATGTAGCTTAATAATCAGAGAGAAGACAGGTAGATCTGATTATCAGTAATTGTTTCTATTATGCTAGGTAATGAGTCAGTAGCAATAGTGCTTCCCCCCAAGCCCGTGGCAAAACCCTGACCCAGCCTTTTATACAAGTAGAGCAGGGACATGAAAGTACACCTCTTGTGCATTCCAAACACCTACTCATAAGCACAGTTGACATTCTCACGTGTTCTTTATGTTGACTTCTTTACGTTTGTATTTACATATCCAAACAAAAACTTTTCTTAATATTTCCTTTTGAGTAATCACACTCTAATGTACAGGTTTAAAAATTATGGTAAAAATGCGTAACATAAAATTTACCATCATAACCATTTTTAAGTGTACAGTTCAGTACTGTTAAGTTGATTCACATTGTTGTGAAACCAATCTTCAGAACTTTTTCGTCTTTCAATTCTGAAACTCTACACATTAAACAGCAATTCCCCTTTGTCCCTTCCCCCCAGTCCCTGGTAACCCCATTCTACTGTCTGCTTCTATGAATCTGACTACTTTAGATACCTTTTCTTTTTAAACCCATGGACTCTGTTTACTATAGTTTTCCCAACTTTTTTTAAAAAAATTATTTATTTATTTATTATTTTGGCTGTGCCGGCTGTTTGTTGCAGCATGCGGGATCTCTAGTTTCGGCATGCAGACTTCTTAGTTGCAGCATGTGGACTCAGTTGTGGCATGCAGGCTTCTTAGCTGTGGCATGCGGACTCTCAGTTGCAGCATGCTTGCAGGATCTAGTTCCCCGACCAGGGATTGAACATGGGCCCCCTGCAATGGGAGCATGGAGTCTTACCCACGGGAACACCAGGGAAGTCCCTAGAAAGCTTATGCAAGTGGAATCATACAGTATTTGTCTTCTCGTGACTGGCTTATTTCATTTAGCGTAATGTTCTCAAGGTTCATCCATGCTGTAGCATATGACAGAATTTCCTTCCTTTAAAAGGCTGAATAATATTCCATTGTATATATATATATATATATATACATACCACAATTTCTTCATCCATTTATCCATTGATGGGCATTTTAATTGTTTCTACTTCTTGGCTGTTGTGAATAGTGCTGCTATGAACATAGATGTGCAAGTACCTCCTCAAGATTCTACTTTGAGTTCTTTTGGATATATACCCAGAAGTGGGATTGTTGGGTCATATGGGAGTTGTAGTTTTCATTTTTTTTGGAGTCTCCATACACACTCATAAAGAATGAATGGGTCAAAGAAGAAGTCACAAAGGAAATTAGAAACTGCTTTGAGACAAATTAAAATGAAAGTCCATCATACCAAAACTTATGGGATGCAGCAAAGGTGTGCTAAGAAGGAAGTTTATAGCTTTAAATGTGTACATTGAAAAGACAAAAGATCTCAAATCAACAACGTAACTTTACACCTCAAGAAATTAGAAACAGAAGAATAAACTAAAGCCAAAACTAGCAGAAGGAAGGAGATATATAAGAGCAGAGATAAATGAAATAGAGAAGAAATAGAACAACAATAGAAGAAAAGTAAATGAAACTAAGAGTTGGCTTTTTGTTAAAGCTACACAAAATTGACAAACGCCTTAGTTAGACTCACTAAGAAAAAAAAAATAGAAGACACTCAAATAATTAAAATCAGAAATGAAAGAGGGACATTACAACTGATGCTACAGAAATTAAAAGGATTATTAGCGAATACTGTGAATAATTGTATGCCAACAAATTGGAAAACCTAGAAGAAATGGATAAAGTCCCCCAAACAGACAATCTAGCAAGACTGAATCGTAAAGAAATACATAATATGAACAGATCGATTAATGAGGAAGGAGATTTAATCAGTTCTCAAATATCTCCCAGCAAAGTAAATCCCAGGACCACAAGGCTTCACTGGATTATTCTATCAAGTACTTGACAAGGCGATGTGTGAGATTGCTTGTGTCTGAATCACCTTGATGAGGGAGGTCTCTAGCCCTGTTTAGGCACCCGACATAGTTGGTCAGCCGGGGGACTGCGGTATTTGTTAGCTGGCCCCCTTCTACGCTTTCCCCTTGGCAACGTTATTTCTGAAGGAATGTGGGTTCTTGCAAATGACTCTGGCTCTTCCTATACACCATACATAGACCACATGCCCTTACTGCTCCCTTTAAAATGTGAATTTTTCCCTTTCATTGCTGGATTTTCCTGAAAACGAGTTGGTTGCCTGGCATTCTCCAAAGGTCACCAATAAGGTTCCTCTTTGTTGTTGCTATTGTTGATGAGTATCATTATGAACTCCTGGCTTTTGAACATGTTGGTGGGCTTCAAACCATTGTTATGTGGTGTTGAGCAGAGGAGTGAAATGATTTGACTTGCGCTCTGCTGCTGGGTTGAAAGCAGACAGGTAAGGGAGCCAGGATGAAAGCAGAGGGGCCAGCTGGACAGCAGTACAGTCCAGGAGATAGATGTTGGTATCTTGGCCAGGGTGGTGGTAATGGAGGTGGTGAGAAGTGGCTGGCTTCTGGACATACTTTGAGAGAGGGGCCGAGAGAATTTCCTGACCAGTTGGATGTGGAGTGTGGGAGAAAGAGAGCACGCCAGGCCCCCTCCGAGGTTTGGGGACCGAGCAAGTGGCATTTGTGGGTCCAATGCCCTATCTGTGTTTACTTTCACTTCCAGTGCCACACAGGGAAAGTCCCAAGGTTGTGAGTAGCAGGACTGCCCTGACAGCGGGCCACACAGGGAAAGCAACGGCTCCTCAGAGGAGTTCATCTGAGGCCTGGTCGTAATCACTCCATCGTGGAGTGATCAGCCCTGGACGGATCTTTACTCGTAAGCGTGCCCTGAGACAACATGGAATAGTTAATGTACAAAAGGCACAGCCCACAAACCTAGAGAGCCTTAAGTATTACAACCCAAAGGAAGCTGGTTTCTAACAGTGTAATTACCATAATCCTCCCTCCCCACAAGCCACTGGTATGATAATCTGCTGGTTCCCTGTTTCAGTGGAATGTGTTAAAAATAAAATACCCTTAGTGAATCCACCTATGGGGAAGAGAATTGACACGATCTTATTTCTGCAGGTGCCGAAAAACTTCCAAATCTTTTCCCATGGTGAATTAGATATGTTGGAGGGGAGAATTTGTGGGCGGAGGGGTGAACAACAACACAACTCCTAGGAGTGAATGAAAGGTGAGGTATAACCAGGACACTTTCTAAGCGTGCCTGTGGCTTCAGTATCCAATACAGTAGATGTCAGAGCAAAGAAAATGAACAAGAGCCAAAGAGAGGCCTTACAGAATGATGAAAGGATCAGGACACCAGGGAGACATAAAGATCCTAAATGTGTATGCACCAAACAACAGAGCCTCAAAGTACATGAATCAAAAACTGGTGGAGCTGAAAGGAGAAAGAGCCAGATCTATAATTATAGTGGGGGCCTTCCACACCCACCTCCCTCTTAGCAAGTGACAGAATTACCAGAGAGAAAATCAGCAAGGATATAGGAGACCTGAATAACACAGGAAACTAACGAGATCTTCATGACATAAATAGAACAGTCCGCCCACCAACAGCAGAGTACAGGTTTTTCCCCGAGGGTCTCTGTAACATTCACCAAGTTAGACCATCTCCTCGACCATCAGACAAGCCTCAGTAAATTCAACAAGAACTGAGGGACTTCCCTGGTGGTGCAGTGGTTAAGAATCCGCCTGTCAGTGCAGGGGACGCAGGTTCGAGCCCTGGTCAGGAAGATCCCACATGCCGCGGAGCAGCTGAGCCCGTGCGCCTCAACTACTGAGCCTGCGCTCTAGAGCCCTCGAGCCACAACTACTGAGCCCGCGTGCCACAACTACTGAAGCCCACGTGCCTAGAGCCCAAACTCCGCAACAAGAGAAGCCGCCGCGACGAGAAGCCCGTGCACCACAGCGAAGAGTAGCCCCCACTAGCCGCAAGTAGAGAAAGCCTGTGTGCAGCAACGAAGACGCAACGCAGACATAAATAAAGAAATTAAATTATTTAAAAAAAAGAAGAAGAAGAATTGAAATGTCCCAGAGTGTGTTCCCTGGCCACGATGGAATCAAATTAGAAACCAGTAATAGAAAGCAAAAAGAAGAATCCCTAAACACTTGGAAATGGTGGCTGACACATCATTCCAGGTTATCATTCACACCCTTGTTACAGAAGAGCTGAAGTGAGGAAGAGTTGCCTGCTGAGCTGAAAGGCATTTCAGGCTGGCCCAAAAGAGAGCTCACCCTGGCTCTTGCAAACAGAGTATTGTTCAGGGCAAGGCTGGAGGGAGGGAGACAGTTCAGGAGGCTGTGACATCAGTGCCACCTGACAGTAAAGCTCCTAGTGCACAGGCAAAGGAAGTCCAGCTAGCTTGCTGGTTGTTAGTGGAATCGGTGTGGTGGCTGATTGGATTTGGGAAGCACGAGAGAGGTATTGGTGTGGTTGTTGGAAAGTCCTGAGAGAAGGCAAGATTCGGGTGCCTTCCTGGTACATATATGACTGGTGTCCAGTCTAACCCATGGACGCATACACCTCGGTTCCTTATCAGTCCTGCTCCACTGTGTTACAAGTTTCAACGCAGTTGCCCTCTCCTCCCTCCTCCTTCTCCTCCCTCTTTCTCCTCCTTGTCCTCCTCTTCCTCATCCTGCTCCTCCTTGATTCTTCCCCTGATAGTGCCATCTGTCGGATAAGGCTGTCCTCTCTGCACAGGCAGAAGAGTGTCCTTTCTGAGGTTTGTGGGATTGGTCCCTTAGGCCAGGTTGGCACTGTGCCTGCCCTACCATCCTGTTAGCCTAAGACATGGTATGTGGTAAGTGCACCAGAGATGTGTCTTCAAACCTGTATTTTTGTTCCTCTTTTCAGAATACAGTGATGGTGGTAGACCACCTCAAGGAAGAAAGAAACGTTGTAGTTCTTTCCCAGGTAATTCTGGCAAGAGGAGCCGTCATTATGAACACGGTGGGGGTGAGCCTCAGCCCTCACACCTCCAGGAGGATGATGGAAACGTGGTGAAGAGGGATGTCCAGGAGGACCCCGAAGTAAGACAGTAAGTGACCAGGCAGCAGGGTTTGTACACAGCAGCCCCTGGGACTATGCACCTCTCTCACTCTCCGTGGACTTGTTTTTCTTCTGTCACTGCAAAACTGAAGCATGCTAGAAGTGAAATAATGGTTGAGCAATCCTAATTGTAGTGCTGGTGTCAAAGAGACGAGGGTGTACAGAAGACTTTCTTAGCACGTATGGCCACTCACCCTCCTTCTCTCCACATCCCCCCTGCAGCTCTCCCTGTACCATCCGAGGCAACGAGAGGACAGTGAGATTGGACAGTGAAGGCCACATGCATATGACTGTGTGGGGAAACAGAAAACCTCTGGAGAGAGAAATGCGGGAGAACACACAAGATGGAACCCCAGGGAGCTGGTTCAGGGTCACCGTGAGTATCCTGAAAAATGTATGGAATGTGCAGGAGAGAAAAGTCAGGGAGAGTTGTGTTGGGCTCATGTTGAGATGCTGGTTTATTTCACTGGGGACAGCTTGTAAGCTGTCCTTTTTATGACCAGGAGTTAACAATCTTGTTCATCTAAGGGCAGATTCAGAGAAGCAGTGTAAAGGGAACAGGCTGACTGTGAGGAGAACGGAGGAGCCTGTCTCAGAGCAAAGATGGAAACTACTGCCAAGGATATGGAGCAACTCCACATTGGAGGTCTCAGTTTGGCAAGCTGAGTGTGGGAGATGGAGGGTCGAGCCTCTGGAGACCTTGTCTGAGGGGCAAGCAGTGTCTGCACTGGGTAGGATCTCCTGGAAATTTGTAAAAGGAAGATCATCTCTGACACCTTGATTATTTGGAAGAGAGCTTGACTGGAGAGAAAGAGTATTTAGGAAATCCATATTACACACACCCATAAGAAATCATGCCAGTGGTCCCTTCTTTAGAAACCCTGTCAAGCTCAGTAGAAGGCCGGAAAAGAACAGGAAAAGGTTCGTCCTCCAGCCTAAATTCCCTGTTGTCTGTCCTCTCTCCCATCCCTTCTTTTCATCCTTAGATTCCTTCCAGGATAAAGTATGACAGGACATGGCTAATGAACTCAATCCAGAGCCATTGCAGTGTCCCCTTCACTCCAGTGGACGTAAGAGAGGATGCCGAAGCCAGACGCGTGGGCACAGGGAAGGGGGAGAGAGAGACCTGGTTCAGCAGGGTCTGTTGGCTTCTGATACTATTGCTGTTGCATTCAATCCCTGTAGTTCCACTTTATGCACACTGGGGCTGAGTTCTTTGTCCAAGAAGCTAGCACTGCCTCTGCATTGATGGATGTCAGCTACAAGATTTGTGACGAGGAGAGCCGAAAGGTGTGTGTCGCGGCCATTACCTGTACCTCATCCTGAGGAAGGAGTACAGGCCAGGGGCTGGTTGTCTTCTTTGGAACTAGAGTTCCTGGTGCTTACCCCACCTCTTCTTCCTGCAGATACCTGTGTTTGTCAGCCCCTCCGCTGCTCCCTACTCTGTGCGGGATAAGTTGAAGCCAGAAGAAATGGAGCAACTAAAAGTAATGCAGACTCAAGGCATTTTGTGTGCCAGCGCTCAGACCCACCTCTCCTTCCTCCAGCCCCCCGTCCCCCTCGCCCCTGATTTCCCTGCCACCACCACAGCCTCAGAGCGGCTCTCTCCATCTCTCTCTCCGCAGCTGACCTTGAGCAAACGATTTGATGTCTCCCAGCAAGCTCTTGACCTCCAGAGGCTCCGCAATGACCCAGGTACGGCTGACAGCAGTAATTCTAGGGTGGGCGAGGGCAGAGGGGTCTTCTTGGAGGGAGACTTAGGGATGGTAACGTGGGAGGGGCTGGTGCTGGCCCCAGACCCCACTCAGCCATCTGATTCCCTCCCCTCTCCTTCCTGAAGACTTGGTGGGCCATGATATTGATATAATTCTGAATCGAAGAAACTGCATGGCTGCCACCCTGCAGATCATCAAAAAGAATTTCCCTGAGGTGAGGCTGTAGGCCCAGTGCTGGTATTAGGGTAGGGGGTGGAAGAGATGGGGTGGAGGGCAGATTTGTCTCCAAGGTCCTAGATAGTAACCTTCACTCTACCTCTTCTTGCCCCAAAGCTGTTGTCCTTGAACTTGAGCAGCAACAAACTGTACCAGCTGGATGGCCTGTCTGACATTATACAGATGGCCCCCACGGTCAAGATCCTGAACCTCTCCAAAAATAAGGTGAGAAGAGGGAGCCAGATCAAAGTTGGGTTGAGAGTGGGGAGGGGGCGTGTTAGTGGCCATCAGAGTGATGACAGGAGGCAGGTGAAGGTACCTGTGGGGGAGGGAGGGGGCTGGGGGTGCAGAGAGCCGGATGTCCCTCTTTCCCTGGGATTCCTTTTCCCTCTTCCGCCCCATATTTCTCAGCTGAAGTATCTGTGGGAGTTGAGGAAGATTAAAGGGCTGAAGCTTGAAGAGCTGTGGCTGCAAGGGAACCCATTGTGTGGCACCTTCCCCGACCAGTCCACCTATGTAAGGTCAGTGTGAACACCCTGTCACCCTTCCTGGTGACCTTCACCCGTGGGAGCCTAGACTATCTGTGACAGTGCCCCTTTGCCAAAGGTGGCAGCCCTGGTCTTCTGGGAGGATCAGAGGCCCCACCTTCTGCTCTCTCTGTGCCTATCACCGGTGAGGAGTTTCCTTCCCCTGACCTGCTCACCTCTGCAGGGGCTCTGGGGTCTGTTTCCAGCTCTCTGCGCCCAGCTATGTTCCGCCAAGGCCTCCCAAGAGTGTGCCGCAGGAAGCAGGGCTTCTCCTCCTCACCAGGACCAGGAGCGACCAGCCTTGATCCAGATGCTGGCGCCCTGGACTGAGAAGGGTCCTCCAGTCCAGGGCCTCTTGCTGAGAGAAGCCTTCCTTCTTCGTGCTGAGATGGCGTTTGCCTCCCCCGTTCTGAGAGGGGCCCTCTTCCCCTTCCTCCAAAGGGGTCCCCCCTCGTCTCCCAGGTTGACATGGGGGCTTTCCTGCGCCATGCTGAGGGCTGAGGCCGTGGGTGGCTGCTGTCATGACATCCATTCTGCTGGCCCAATGCCAGGAGCTGGACCCTCCTTGGGAAAAAGCAGGGCTCCTTGAGTCAAGGGGCCAGACGTGGGCCCCCGCCAGTGATCAGAGGGCTTCCTGAGGCAGGAGTGGAAGGCAGAGGGCAGAGGTGGTAGAGGAGACAGAAGGACAGGGCTCTCAGGGGCACTTTCCATCCCTCCCTGCACACGTCACGTCATCCCATCTGGTCCTTCACAGGAGCCCTGGGCAGCCTGAGACAGGTACGGTTCCTCAGATAAAGAACGAACTCAGACAGGTGCAGGGGTCATCAGGAGAGAAGACGGTGATCATAAGAGTGGGCCACGGATCCTCAGCCCCATACTGAGCTGGGACCTGACCCTTTCCTCATTCTGGGGGAGATGTGCCCCCATGGCGGCCCTGGTTCCCATGCCCAAGTCTGGCTGAACTCACACAGGTGACAAAGTTTCAACCAGCATCCAGTGGGGCCCCAGCCCAACATGGGCATATTTTCCATTCCTACCTGGTGTGTCTGGGCGATTCTGGGGCAGGTGAAGAGCCGCAACAGGGGCGCCGTTTCCCCTTTCTTCTCTCTTCTTCCCTGACCCCGACCACGGGAGAGCTCCTTTCCCTTCCCTTTGTTTTCTCTCTCTCCCTTGTCTCTGTGCCCCTATGTCTCTCTCATCTCTCCCCTCCTACCTTCACTCCCTTTCTGCCTTCATCCCCTCCATCTCCCTCCCTGAGCCCCACCTCACTCACCTCCCTGGCCCAGCATCCTGGGCCATCCCTGGGGGGTGTCCGGGTCTTGCCAGAGTGCTGGACCCCCAGTGAGGTAGCAGAGCCCCGGGCTCCCACCCCATTCCCTCTTCTCCCCACAGCCTTCAGTGGGGCCCTGGAGGAAGGAAGGGAGGAGAAGGAAGCCCTGCAGTATGGGTTTGAAATGCTGCTCCCTGTGGCACTGGAGAAGGGAGTGCGGGTAGCCTGGGTGGAAGCTACCCAGGCGAAGGAGAGGAAGGGAGGGAGGGAAGGAATATTAAAGTGAAGGTATTGAGAGAGATGAGGAGACAGTGCCTTTCAGACAGTAAGCTGACAGATGCTCAGTGCTCAACAGGGAAGTGGACCGAAAACCCTTAAAATCAGAAGCAGAGGTGGGCAAAGGGCGCTGCTGGATGGGCCAGAACACACTGATCTCTGTTTATGGTATGACTGTTTTCACTCAAAGGAAGCATTGCAACCTTGAACTATAAACCATCTCTTCTCTATTTTTGGTTTTGGACAGGGCCATCAGAGATCGTTTCCCGAAGTTATTACGCCTAGTAAGTGCCTACATAAATCATTGTCTCTTATGAATGTCGGTGATCTCTGCACCTGCCCTCAAGCCCTTTGGGTCTTGCCTAGATCACATATTAGCATCAGAACCTTAACCATTTTGGGGGGCATGGACTCCTGAAAATGACATGGATAGACTTGCTGGAGAAATACCCATAAATATATACACACACACACACACACAAGTTGCACATAACACTAGAGACTTCCAGGACCTCATGATGAAGACATCCAGTGTAAGCTTTCCCATGGAATTTCCGGGGCCCTTTCACACCTGACCTCTGACCCTCACCCTCCTGGGCCCATCCTTTTCCCGGATCATCCAGGGCCACTCCCCTGGTCTCCACTCCTGACTTCCTCTTCCCTTTTCCAGGATGGCCAGGAGTTACCGTCACCAGTTACTGTTGACGTTGACACTCCCTGCGTATTAAAGCCCTGCAAGGTGAGGAAGAGGATCAAACGACATTTGGGGTGTTGCAGGGAGGCTTTATCCACTGCATAGTCTCAAATGCCTTTTGATTCCAGGGCAGCTACTTTGGATGCGATGAGCTGAAGAGCCTAGTCCTGCAATTCCTGCAGCAGTAAGTACCTCTGGGAAGCTGAGCAAGGGGGAGAGGGCGAGGACAGGTGAGGCCACCTAAGCACAGGTCTGCTCAGGGGAGTTTCCAGGTCTCATTTGAGGTCCAGACCACAGAGATAGACTGTCCTCATTGCTCCCCCTCAGGTACTACTTGATCCATGACTGTGGAGACCGACAGGGTCTCGTGGGTGCTTATCACGAGCAGGCCTGCTTCTCCCTGACCATTCCCTTCCACCCCGAGGACCCAGCCCCGTGAGTATCACAGCACAGGCTCTGCTCCTGGGCCGTGTGCCTCCCCAGCAGACACAGGCCAGCTCCTGCAAACACCCACCACCCACTGTTGCTCTTTGTCTCCTAGAAGCAGCTTGTGCGAGTACTTCAAGGACAGCCGGAATATGAAGAAGCTCACGGACCCCCGTGAGTGTGTGGTGGGAAGACTGGGTGGGAAAGGGCGGTGAAGGGGTCAATCATAGGGCCCAGGGCGTGGCAGCCCCTGACCTTCGCTCGCTTCCCCTCCCCTCACAGACCTGCGGGTCCAGCTGCTGAAGCACACAAATCGTGTCATTGTGCACACCCTCTGTGTGTTGCCCAAGACTCAGCATGACTTAAGCTCCTTCGTGGTGGACACGTGGTCCCAGACGGTGAGCACCTGCTTCCTCCCTCGGGCGGGCCCAGGAAGCCGCAGGTGGGTAGGAGGTGCAGGTGGTGACTGGGCGCCTGGGCTCTTCCCTTTCAGGAAACGATGCTCTGCTTCTCCGTCAGCGGGGTGTTCAAGGAAGGTGAGTGTGTGTAGATCCCCACCCCAGATGCCCCACTGCTGCCTCCCCCTGGCCAGGCTCACTCCCAGAACCACCCAGCTTCCCTGACCCCTTCCGTCCCCTTCCCCTCCCCTCCCCTCCCCTTCCCCACTGTGTTCTCCAGCCCTCAGGCTTCCCACAGACAATCCAGGTCTGAGCTGTGTCCATGCCTGTCTGCCCTGCACACCCTGGGCGTTGGGGACACAGGCTGTGGAGTTTGGTGGCTCTCATCCCAGATACTCACTCTGAGAACCTGGGCCGTTACTTAACCTCTCAGTTTCCTCATTTGCAAAATGGGGTAGTAGTATCCACCTCTTGGGCGGCTGTGAAAAACGCATCCCGTGAACCTGTGTAGTGGTTGTCAGGGGCCCTGTCACTGGGCGCAGACTGCTCCTATAGTTGCCCACCCGATTCCCGACACGCTGGCCCCCGTGAACAAATGCCCTCTCAGCATGAGTGTGAAGTCACAGCCTGACTGGGGACCGCCGTGTGAGCGTGTACAGCACGTGTGGCTCTAAGGGGTACTGTTGTTTGTTTGCTGTTGAAGTGGAAGGAAGTTCTCAGGGCTGTGTGCGTGCCTTCACCCGGACCTTCATCGCTACCCCTGCCAGCTACTCCAGGTGAGAGCCCTGTTGTGAGCGGGAATGCCCATCCCCGCCTGCGCTCAGGGGCGTGGGAATGTGGTGGCGCAGACCTTAGGTTTACTCGGTATTGTGGAAAGCCAGCAGGGAGATCCCAGGAGCAGTCTAGCCTAGTGGTTAAGAAGAGCATGGGCTCTGGAATCGGCCTATGCGTTCTCTCCTTGACCCAACACTCACTCGCTGTGTGACCTTGGTCAAGTCACATGACCTCTCTGTGACTCAGTGTCTTCTTCCGAGAATGGGGATCAGAGCGTCCACCCCTTGGGCTGTGGTAAAGGGTAAATGCGAAATTGCCCGTGGGTTGGGGATAAACCTATAAATCGAGTGAAGGTGGTGGACAGTCTCTCCAAAGGTGGGCTCTGTGGGGAGGGGCAGAGGTACCAGCCAAGGAACCCGGGAGACAGACACAGGAGGGGCGTGGAAGGAATCTGGTTGCTGAGTGCCAGTGGGAGCAGAGTCAATATTGGGGGTGTGGGTGTCCATCCAGGCGTAGTCTGAGGGCCCATTTTTCCTTCAGTCTGTGCATCGTGAATGACGAGCTGTTTGTGAGGGACGCCAGCCCCAGTGAGACCCAGAGTGTGTTCTCCATCCCAGCGCCTACGCCCACCTCCAGCTCCATGCACACCCTCTCCCAGGAGCAGCAGGACATCATGCAGGCGTCCTCCACCCCACCTGAGGTGAACCTCTAGTGGAATCAGAAGTGAGTGCTGGGTTTGCGTGCACATAGGAGAGAGCTGGGAGGAGTAGAGGGGTGATTAATGGGAACTTAAAGGTAATTATTTTACATCTATTTTTTTCTTACAAACGTTTAGTTGTGAGAAATTCCCTAATTTCATACTAATACCTTTCCATGTATTATAAAATACAGGTTTCCTATCTTATATACTGTTTTGAAACTTCTTTTGTTTATTATTAGTACCAGCCTTTCCTCTCAGTATATGTGAAGCTACATTATTCTTTCTAAGATCAATATATTAAACAATTGAATTCCAGGAAGCCATAAGCTATTATTGATAGGCATTTACCTTTTCGCTTCTTTTTCAGCATTACATGCTGTGGCATCTGCTCATTCTGGTACATACATGTTGGTAAACTTGAAGGCGTGCTCTTGTAGCATAGATTTAGCTGTGACGTTGTGTGGTCAAGTGTCTCCAGTTTGGTCCTAAGGGAGGTCATCTATCCTCCCCCACTACAGGTGCTTTCAGTACGATGAGTAGACTATACCAGAACTAAAAAATTCTTTACTCATTAAAAAGTCAATTCTGAGAATTCAGAGATAAGAAGAAATAGACCTCTAGGGTTTCAGGAAGGTGAAGGCGGACAGAAGTCAGGTGCCCTGGGGTTGAAACTCAACGGCTGCTGGCTCTGCTGACATCCCAATTCTTTCTCTTTACTTTCTTCAGCCCAAGGGCAAGATTCCAGATGAATTTTGAGATGAGACCCTCATCCACTGACCTGGGATCTTGAGAACAAAACTCTGCAAATGAGCCTTTAGATGTCATTTTCATCCTCCTCATATTTGTTACCTCTCTTCTCTTAACTGAAGCCATATCCATGACTAAGCTTGCAGTCCAGCTAATCAGGAAACCAAAGTTTACCGTGTAGGCCTGCCAGTTGTTCTGTATTTTTCCCACGCATGATCCTTGTTTATCTTTATATTAAAGAGTAACATTGCACATTGTATGTTGTGTGTCTTGGATTGCTCTTCCCCTGACCCAACCATGAGTTAGTGGGGCCAGGACCAAAAGGTCCCATCTCCCACATCATCCCTGGCAGTCTCTAGCATTTATAGCCGACCTGTACAGTGCTTGAAAATTATAGAGTAAGGACTCCATTCCTGGACTACCCTAAAATCCAAGCTTTGCCTCCTGATAACCTTCTCTCCACCACTTCAGTACTCACAAGTTGTGACCGTTCTGATGTTCACTTCTATAAACAAATAGAACGTATTTAGCAAGTAAAGTACCATATTTACTCTAATAATTATGGTATTCTTAATCCTTTAACAGGTCTAAAACTGTGCTAACATTTTTATTAGGTTCTTAGGTTGTGTAACTAACACTATTTTCCCCACAACTCCTATGTTGCTTTTTTAACTTATTTACTTTGAAATAATTACTGATTTACCAAAAGTTGCAAAAAAATGTGTAGAGAGGTCATGTATACCCATCACTCACCTTCTCCTAATAATAACACCTTGTATTACTTTAGTACAGTATCGAAACTAAGAAATGGACATTGGTACAGTCCACTGAGCTTACTACAATTTCGCCATTTTACATGCACTCATTTGTGTGTTAGAACACCTGTGAATAATCCTTATATATATAATTCCATGCACTTTTACCAGCTATGTAGGTGTTCTAACTATCACCACAAACAAGATCAAAAACTGTTTCATCACCACACGTTTCCCTCATGTTAGCCTTTATAGCCACACCCACCTTCTTCCTGATCCCACATCCCTAAACTCTGTCAGACACTATTATAATTTCCTAAATGTCATAGAAATAGAATCATATAGTATATTATCTTTAGGAATGGATTTCTTTCACTCAGCATAACTCTCCTGAGATCCATCCAAGTTGTAAAGTGGGTCTATAGTCTGTTCCTTTGTATTGCTGAATAGGATTCCATGGTGTGAATGTACCACAGTTTGTTTAGCCATTCCCCCGTTGAAAGACATCTGGGCTATTTCCACTTTTTAACTATTGTGAGTAAAACTGTGATGAACTTCATGTAAAGGTTTTTGTGTAAACATAAATTTTCATTTCTCTGGGTAAACGGCCCAGAGTGCAACTGCTCTATCATATGGTAATTGCATATTTCGTTCTGAAAACCCTGCCACATTGTTTTGCAGACGACCTGTACCATTTTGCATTCCCATTGGCAATGTATGAGTGACTCAGTTTATCCAGTGTTGTCTGCATTTGGTTTTGTCACTGTTTTTTTCAGCCATTCTGATAGGGGGGTTTAATATTTCATTGTGCTTTTAATTTGCATTTCCATGATGGCTAAAGATGTTGAATAGCTTTTCCTAAGCCTATTTGCCCTCTGTTCATGTCTTTCATCCATTTCATAATTGGATTAAGAGGCAAGAAGTTATCTCTATAGAGAGCTGCCCTGGCTCTGGCTAACAGGCAGAGTAAGAGAATATGAGGCCCCTCGAGACTCACTTTTCTTGACAGGGAGGGCAGAAGTGGGGCTGAAGCTATTAAATGTTCCTCAAATTAGGACGGAACTTGGATATGGAACAGGATTAAGAGGTGGGGGCATCTCTGGGTCCATCTGTGGAGATCTGGATAGGGCAGAAAAAGAAGGGGGATGTGGGGCAGAGGAAAAACAGTGGAAGGAGGGAGATACAGGGGGATGCCTTCTAAACGATGCTAGATTCATCACTCTCAGCCTGCTCAATGGAGTGCAAAAAACTACTCTCCTAGACATGTGGTTTTCAACTCTGGATATCCATTAGGATCCCCTCTAATGCTCAGATTCAACCAACTGAATCAGAGCCTCTAGGGGTAAGCCCAGTCATCAGTATCTTTAAGGTTCACCTCAGTTGATTCTAATGAGCTGTCAAAATTGAAAACCTTATCTGACGGTGTATTAGTTTGCTATGGCTGCCATAACAAGATACCACAGGCTGAGTAGCTTAAACAACAGAAATTTATTTCTCACAGTTTTAAAGGTTGGAAGTCCAAGATCCAGGTGTTCACAGGTTTGGTTTCTTCTGAGGCCTCTCTCCTTGGCTTGCAAATGGCCTCCTCCTTACTCCTTCTTCACATGGCTGTCCCTCTGTGCATACACACCCTGGTATCTCTTTATGTGTCCTAAGCTCCTCTTATAAGGAAACCAATCATATTGGATTAGTGTCTACCCTAACGGCCTCATTTTAATTTAATCACCTCTTTAAAGGCCCTATCTTCAAACACAGTCACATTCTGAGGTACTGGGGGTTAAAGCTTCAACGTATGAATTTGGGTAGGCCACAGTTCAGTCCACAACAGATGGTATGAGAAATACCTTGGTCTGAGAAATTCATCTCCCTTTTAGCTACCTTCCTGGAACTACTATACAACACTTCTGCCATCACCTCATTAGGTAGAAGTTGGTCATGTGACCATTGTTGGCTGCAAAGCAGGCTATAAATGTGGTCTTTTACTGGAAACATTACTGTACCAAATACATTTGGGATTCTTTTATTAAGAAAGAAGGAGAATTGGTATAGAACATATGCTACACTTTCATACCCAAGGCAGCTAGAAGCACTAGCTCAATTATCATGTCCTTTCTACCCAGTTTTCCAACCACAGTTTTCATGGGTTCAAACAAAACTGCTGCTTCAGGGACACCTGAGCTCACTCTCCCATCCTCCCAAATCCCATGTCCCAGACTATGCCTGAGTCCTCACAACTTAGCATGTTTAATCTACGTCATTCACTCACTCATTCATTCATTCAACAAATATTTATTGGTTACCAATGATATGTGAGGCACTGTGATAGGCACGGGAGATAAATCAGAGAACCTGACAGACAGGGTCATGGTTCTCATGGAGCTCACATTCTACAGGGGTTGATACACTCAAGGTTTAAGAGCCATTAAGAAAATAATATGGGAAAATGTGACAGAGAATGACTAGGGTGGGGAAGGCAAGGAAGGATGTTCTGAAGACGTAACTTAGATTTAATATTCAAATAACAACAAGTACACAGTCAGCAGTGGGAAGATATAGGAGCTGAGCCCACGAGGCAGAGGGAAGAGCAAGACGAAAGGCCCTAAGATATGGGCAAGCTTGGCAGTTTTAGGGAACAGCTTGTATGCCAGTGCGTATTGGGGGGACAGTGTTAGAAAATGAGGTGAGAATGGTAGGAGGGGCCCAATAACAGAAGGTCCTGTGGGCCATGGTAAGGACTCTGGGTTTTGTTCTTATTATGATGGAGCCATTGGGTGCTTTCTGAAAGGAAGGGAAGTTATTATTATCATCTACTTTATTAAAGCTCATTCTAAATGTTCTTTGGAGGACAGACTGAAATAGAGCAACTGTAAGATCAAGAGACAAGATTAGGAGGCTACTACACACATGACAGTGAGAGGTGACAGTCTCGTAGACCACAGCCGTAGCAATGTAAGGAGTGAGATGGGGTTTGAAATGAGATGTATCTCGGAAGTACTGAACTTGTTGATGAAGTTCACGTTTGTGGTAAGGGATAGAGAGGGATTAAGTGTGTCCCTTGGAATGTGGATTTTTGCAGCTGGGTTAGGGCGGTTTTCTTCGATGGGGAAGTGAATGGAGGACCAGTTTCGGTGCAATGCCAGGAAACTGACAGTTCTGTTTTTTTTTTTTTAATTATTTACTTATTTATTTATTTTTTTATTTATGGCTGTGCTGGGTCTTCGTTTCTGTGCGAGGGCTTTCTCTAGTTGCGGCAAGTGGGGGCCACTCTTCATCGTGGCGCGCGGGCCTCTCACTATCGCGGCCTCTCTTGTTGCGGAGCACAGGCTCCAGACGCACAGGCTCAGTACTTGTGGCTCACGGGCCCAGCCGCTCCGCGGCATGTGGGATCTTCCCAGACCAGGGCTCGAACCCGCGTCCCCTACACTGGCAGGCAGACTCCCAACCACTGCGCCACCAGGGAAGCCCGACAGTTCTGTTTTGACCATGTCGTTTGTGGAGCCTATGAAAAATCTGGGTGGGGAGCATGTGGTTGGATATATAAGTCAGGAGATCCTGAGAATATTCTTGGCTGTGGCAAAACAAAAACCCAAAACAAAACATAAAAAAACAAGCATGCAAGCAAAGAAATGAAAAACCCAACTGTACAGTTCAATCTGAAAATACAGGTTGATTCCACATATGAGCATGACAGAGCTCTAGATTCTGGAAGGGAAACAAAGGCATATTAAAAACCAACTTCACTGAGCTATAATTTTTGTTCAACATAATGCATCCATCTTTTTTTTTTTTTTTTTTTGGCTGTGCTGCGCAGCTTGCAGGATCTTAGTTCCCCAACCGGGGATCGAACCTGGGCCCCTTGCAGTGAGAGTGCCGAGTCCTAACCACTGGACTTAGCTATAAGGCTAAGGCGCTGGCCTGCCAGGGGCTAGTAACTGTCAGAGAAGAAAGATATATGTCTGGAATATAACTTTCATTCATCCACTTATTCATTCATTCATGCACCTAGTGCATGTCAAGATTAGTGCTAAAAAGGGAAGATAGAACCATGAAAAATTTCAGGCAATGTCTCTGTCTTCCTGAAGATTAGGAGTCGAAATAGAGAACTGCAAGTGGCTCTGGTTGCTAAAGAGTAAGGGAGGTATTTGGTGAGATAATTGGGCCCCCAAAAGGTCTAACCCCAGTGCACAGAAGCAACTTTTCCCCTTCTGCATGTCTCATAGACAATGCTGTGGCATGACCTAGAATATAGAGCTGTGAGAATAGAATGAACCTGAACATTCTCTGCATAAATGGCTGAGGAAACAGCTTTCCAAACCTTCCACCCAGCAAACAGCCCTGATTATGTGCAGAAGTATATCTCAATTTCATTGAATTCTCACAGTTGGAGTTGTATGACTAATTATTTTATCTCTGTATCTAATTAAGAAGCTGAGGTTAAGAAGGGTCAAGTATCTTGGAAGAAAACAGCAGATCTATTGATGATAGGAAAGTGTTAGATTTTAAGCTGTGAGCTATTAACTAGTGTGGAATACTCGTTCCCATCCTTTAGGTCCAGGCTGAGGTAGTAGCAATGCAAATTTCTCAGTCAAATGCCTGGGATTCATTGGTCATTAGAGAGTTTTAGGAACTGGAGAAGCTATAGGAAAATGAAAGCCTAATATACCATCCTCCTGCCTGCTCCGCATCATTGTTCCTGCCTCTGCTCTCTTGTTTTCTATGATAACGTCATCTTAACATTAGGTTTTGTTATTGACTGAACTGTGTTCTCCCAAAATTCATATACTGAAGCCCTAATTAGCAGTGCCTCAGAATGTGACTGGATTTGGAGATAGGGCCTTTAAAAGGTGATTAAGTTAATTTAAGGCTCTTAGGGGATACGTTAATCCCATCTGACTGGTGTGCTTATAAGAAGAGGAGTTTAGGACACACAGAGAGACAGCAGAAGTGTGTACACACAGAGGGACAACCACGTGAAAAAGCAGCAAGAAGATGGCCATCTTCAAGCCAAGGAGAGAGGCCTTAGAAGAAATCACCCCTGCTCACACCTTGATCTTGTACTTCCAGCCTCCAGAACTGTGAGAAACAAATTTCTGTTGTTAAGCCACTTAGTCTGTGGTATTTTTGTTGTGGCAGTCTGAACAGTCTAATACAGGCATTATGAACGTGTTTCAGTAGGTCATGAAGCAGGTAGAGTAGACTGTCAGAAAGGATGAAAGTAAAGTGATGGTAAAAAATACCAATGATCAGTAAAACTGAAAGAAACGTGGTTAATTTGTATTACTATCAGGCAAAATAGGCATCAAGCAATTGCAACAAAGAAGGCCACTATCAAATCATAAAAGAAAACGTATTAAGAAGTTTAAAAATTCTGAACTTACACTCACCTGATAACGTATCTTCAAAAACATATATAGCAGTAAGTAACAAAGTTACAAGTAACAGAAAGTAAAATCCACTTTTGTGTATACGATAAGGAAATACATTTGCTTATATAACTGAGAGCCCAGAGGTAGAGGAGACTTTAGGTTAGTTGATCCAGTGACTCAAAGATATAAAGACTCAGGCCCAATCTTGAACCAATGACTGTGGCTAGGGACATAGGATTATTGATTGAGATCTAGAGTAACTCTGGTCTCACCCTTGGAACTAGCAGTCAAATTCCCCCCAAACGTGACTGTATGAGGGAGGAAATGCACTCATGAAAATTTGAGACCAGTTAGGAAGAAGAATGTATATTGCGTAGGTTAACAAAAATGTCACCTTCAGGCACCATTTGAAAGCACAATTATCAATATGAGCATAATACCCACAGTACTCAAGCGCAAATGGTTTTCAACTACTATGTCTTTCCAGGTAACAGATACTTCTATTCAGGAAATGCCTACATTGAATTAGTGAATGGGTAGTTACAAAGCACTAGAGCTCTCACCCCTGCAGTAAGTTTAGGAAGAACCACAAAGGCATCCATGGTAGCGTACTTAAATCTCATTTTCTTTCTCAAATTTTTGGCAAAGCTTTTTCTTTACTATCGTACTTTGATATTATTGTGTCAGGATCGTTTCACTAGAACGGAATGGATTCTTTATAGCTACAATTTTATCAAGTATTACCATTCTGTAAACATACAACACAGAGTTCATAAAGATATGAAAGATGAGAAGCAAGAAAATTGTCAACATTTATGATCAGCAACAATTTTCTTTAAAGAGCACCATTAAATTTCAATATGGAATAGCTTTAAAAACTTCAAGCTTTTAGAAGAAATTCAGTCTCATAAAAATGTAATAAAATTAAAGAACATCTTCTGTTAATGTACATACTTGTAAATATGTAAAAAGGAATATTCCTCTTGGAACACTAGCCCAAGAACCACCGCAGCCCTGCCGCCTGGCATACCAGGACCCAGCACATACACCAACAGGCTGGCACCAGCTCTGGGACACATTGGGCCCCTCAACCAGCTGCTCCTGGATCTGGCCCCACTCACCAGTGGGATGACGCCAGCTTTGGGACACCCCAGACCGCATACCCAGCCATGTCCGGAACTGGGCCCACACACCAGCAAACCGACACTAGCTTCAGGACTCCAAGGCCCTGCAGCCAGAGACCCAGGAACCTGGCTCTGCCCACCAGCGAGCCAGCACTAGCTCCAGGACTCCCTGGGCCACAGCCCCACCCACCAGCAGGCCAACACCAGTTCCAAGACACCTTGGACCCCTCAGCCAGCTGCCCTGGGATCCAGCCCCACTCAACAGTGGGCCATCACCAGCTTTTAGACACCCCCAAACCCTGGAGCCAGCCATGTGGAACTGGCCCTGCCCACCAGCAGGCTGACACTAGATACAGGACCTCTAGCCCCCACCACCACCCACTGCAGAGCCTAGCACCACCCACCAGTGGGCCAGCACTAATCCCGGGGCTTCCTGGGGCACCGCAGCCAGCAGCCTCATGACCCAGCCTCACTCACCAGTGGCCACCAGCCTCTGCACAAAGCAGGGCCTGGCAACCCACTGGACCAGGGGACAGCCACACCTACCCCACCACCCACAGTAGTGTGCCGGTCACAACAGAAGGACACACGCAGCCCTAACAGGGGGCACCCTTAGAGCATATAGCTCTGGTGACTAGAGGGGAGAGTTCGGCTGGGACACACAAGACATCTCCTACAAAAAGCCACTTCTCTGCGGTTGGGAAATGGAGCCAACCTACCAGATACAGAGAAATAAAATAGCAAATTGGACAAAATGAGGCAACAAAGGAATCTAATCCAAACCAAGGAACACGATAAAACCCCAGAAGAAGAACAAAGTGAAGTGGAGATAGGCGACCTACCTGATAAAGAGTTCAGGGTAATGATCATAAAGATGTTCAAAGAACTCAGGAGAAGATTGGATGAACAGAGTGAGGAGTTTTTAACAAAGATTTAGAAAATATGAAGAAGAACCACACAGAGAAGAATACAGTAACTGAAATGAAAAATACACTACAAGGAATCAACAGTAAATGAAATGATGCAGAGGAATGGACGAGCAAGCTGGAAGACTGAGTAATAGAAATAACTGAAGCAGAATAGAAAAAAGAAAAAAGAGAAAAAGAAATAGGACAGTTTAGGAGACCTCTGGGACAACAGCAAGTGTACTAACATTTGCATTATAGGGTTCTTAGAAGGAGAAGAGAAGGAGAAAGAGAAAGGGGCAGAGAACATATTTGAAGACATGATAGCTGAAAACATCCCTAACCTGGCAAAGGAAAGAGATATCCAGGTTTAGTAAGCACAGAGAGTCCCAAACAGGGTCAAGCCAAAGGAGACCACACCAAGACACACTGCAGTTAAAATGGCAAAAATTAAAGATAAAGAGAGAATATTAAAATCAGCAAGGGCAAAGCAACAAATAACATACAAGGGAACTCCCATAAGGCTATCAGAGCAACTGGAATGAATCCAACTGGATCACGGTGTATGATCCTTTTTAATGTATCGTTGGACTCGGTTTGCTAATATGTGGTTGAGGATTTTTGCATCTATATTCTTCACAGATATTGGCCTGTAATTATCTTTTTTGGTAGTGTCTTTGTCTGGTGTTGGTATCAGGGTGATGGTGGCTTCATAGAATGAATTTGGGACCGTTCCCTCCTCTTCAATCTTTTGGAAGAGTTTGAGAAGTATAGGCGTAAGTTCTACGTATGTTTGGTAGAATTCACTGGTGAAGCTGTCTGGTACTGGACTTTTGTTTGCAGGGAGGTTTTTTTGTTTTGTTTTAATTACAGATTCTATTTCACTTCTAGTGATTGGTCTGTTCAAATTATCTGTTTCTTCTTGACTCAAATTTGGCAGGCTGTATATTTCTAGAAACTTGTCCATTTCTTCTTGGTTGTCTAATCTGTTGGCATATAACTGTTCATAGTATTCTCTTATGTTTTTTGGTTTTTGTGGGGTTTTTTTTGTATTTTTGTGGTATTGGTTGTTGCTTCTGTTTCATTTCTTATTTTGTTTATTTGGGCCCTTTCTCTTTTTTTCTTGGTGAGCCTGGCTAGAAGTGTGTCGATTTTGTTTGTCTTTTCAAAAATCTAGCCCTTGGTTTTATTGATCTTTTCTATTTTTATCTCTATTTTATTTGTTTCCCTCTGATCTTTCCCAAAGAACTGACTTTGGGATTTTTTTGGTTCTTCTTTTTCTAATTCTTTCTCTCTTTTTGTTTTTTTGAGATTTTTCTTGTTCCTTGAGGAAGGCCTGAATCGCTGTGTACTTCCCTCTGAGAACTGCTTTGGCTGCATCACATAGATTTTGGAAGGTTGTGTTTTCATTGTCATTTGTCTTGAGGTATTTCCTGATTTCTTCTTTGATTTCATCATTGACCCACTGGTTTAGTGGGAGCATGTTGTTCAGTCTCCATGTATTCGTTCTTTACCCATTTTTCTTTCTGTGGTTGATTTCTAGTTTCATAACACTGTGGTAATAAAAGATGCTTGAAGTCATTTCTATCCTCTTAAATGTGTTGAGGTTTGTTTTTTGACCTAGTACGTGGCCTCTCCTAGAGAACGTTCCTTGCACGCTTGAAAAGAATGTGTATTCTGTTTATTTGGGGGATGTAGTGTCCTGTAGATAGAAATTAAGTCCAAGTGGTCTATTGTGTCATTTAGGGCCTCTGTTGCCGTATTGATTTTCTGTCTGGAAGATGTGTCCATTGATGTCAGTGAGGTGTTAAAGTCTCCTAGTATTATAGTATTCCTGTTCATTTCTCCCTTTATGTCTGTAACTATTTGTTTTATATATTTAGGTGCTCCTATATTGGGTGTATATATGCTAACAAGTGTAATATCCTCTTCGTTATTGATCCCTTTATCATTATATAATGTCCTTGTTTGTCTTTATGGACTTTGTTTTGAGTCTGTTTTGTCTGATATGTGTATTGCTAACCCCGCTTTCTTGTTGTTTCCATTTGCATGAAATAGCTTTCCTTCTCCTCACTTTCAATCTGTCTGTGTCTTGTGCCCTGAAGTGAGTCTCTTATAGGCAGCATATTGTAGGTTCTTGTTTTTGTTTTTGTTTTTTTATCCATTCAGCCACTCTGTCTTTTGATGGGAGCATTTAGTCCACTGATATTTAAAGTAATTATTGATAAGTATGTACTTACTGCCATTTTAAACCTTGTTTTCCAGTTGACTTTGTAGTTCTCTATATCTTTCACTTTTGCCATTTTAATTATGCTACGTCTTGGTGTCACTCTAATTGGGTTCTTCTTGTGTGGGACCCTGTGTGCTTCCTGTACCTGGATATCGGTTTTCTTCTTTAGGTTTGGGAAGGTTTCAGCCATAATTTCTTCAAATACATTTTCTATCCCCTTTTCTCTCTCCTCTTCTTCTGGTACCCCTATTATGCATATGACTGTGCACATTATGCAAATGATTATGCATATTATGCATGCTTTATATTATCCTATAGATCTCATTTGTTTTCTTCATTTTTAAAAATTTGTCTTTCTGTCTGCTGTTCTGATTTGGTGATTTCCATTATTCTATCTTCCAGATCACTTATTTATTCTTCTGCTTTGTTTAGTCTGCTATTTATTGCTTTTAGTGTGTTTTTCATCTGGGCAATTGAGGTGTCTAGTTTTGATTGATTTCTCTTTATAGTTTCTAGTTCCTTGTTGCAGTGATCTGCATTTCTATCAATAATCTTTCTTAATTTCTTTAGCCTTTTTCTTACCTCCTTTCTGAATCTGGGGTCTAGTAGACTGGTGAGGTCTCTTTCATTATTTGTTCCTTCAGGGGATTTCTCTTGTTCTTTCCACTGGGGATAGTTCCTCTGTTTTTCATTCTACTTAACTTTCTTTGTCTCTGAATTTAGGAGAAGCATGAATCTACTGTGTTCTTGAAGAGGATCCCTGTGTAGACGGTATGAGCCCAACATCTTTGGTGCAAGGGCTGGTTTTGGTGTGGGTGCTTGCCACGTATTTCCTTAAAGTGTGCTGGCCCTTGTTCCCTTGATAGGGGGTGTGTTTGAAGTTGTGTTGACCAGCGCCTGCACTGGTTGTTGGCTGGGGCCTCCTCTTTGCTCTATGGCTGTCACAGCCCTGTTGGGGCTGGGGTCTGCTTCCCAGCTGTTGGAGTAGAAGCCCTGAGGGTCAGGTTCAGTCAGGTTCCATTGCCCCTGAGCACATGCCCTGATGCAAAGGAGGTGACCACTGAAGCAAATGAGGTCCGTGTGGTCACCGCAAACCTATGTGCCTCCCGTGCAGGCATCCATGGTTGTGCTCAGAAGCAGCCCAAGGTTGCATGCCTTTCTCTGTTGTGTTCATTCCAGACTTAGTGCTGGGCTGTGGTGTGGAGTAGGCTGGTGCTGGGGGCCGGGGCCCTGTGGCTGCAGGAATTGAGGTGGTTGTGCCGCTGCCTGCAACCTGGGCTGCCTCTGTGGCAGACCTCTCCCAGGACCTGTCAGCTCCAGGTCTGGCTCCAAGCTATGGTGTAGAGTGAGCGGGGCCAGTGTGCTCCCACCGTGAAATGAACGGCTGCATACTCCTGCCCAGAGCCCGTCCAACCGAGATGCAGTGCCCGGCTGCTGTGCCTTTCCGTGGCGCCATCTGGTGCACGTGCTGGCAAAGTCCACCATGGCCAGACCTGCCCCCACTGTGTGCACACTGACAATGGGCACTGTGGCAGGACCTGCCCCCACTATGTGCGGGCTGACAATGGGCTCCTTGGTTTGGCCCAGGCCATACCCCAGGCCCTCCGGGCTGTCTCCACACATCTAGATCGAGTCCTCTCCCTGGACCTGTCTACCTAAGATTCAATGCTCAGCTGCTGTGTGCATCTGTGGCCCCACCACCTTGTGTGTGCTTTGGATTGGGAAGTGCAGCAAGGCAGCAGCCGCCAGTGCCAGTCTCTCTCTGCCCTGATTGTTCGCAAGCCAGCATGCATGCACTCCTTGTGAGTAGAATTTAGGCTTTTCCAGCCCCTCCATCTATCCCGGCGGCTTTTCCAGCAGGCACGGGGGCTCCCTGGGGTAAGGGTCTGCCTTTGTGTACCTTTCCTCCTTTACAGATCTCTCCCAGGGGTGCCAGGACCGTCCTCAGGCCCTTGAAATTTTTTTCTGTCCTTCCTGGATATGTAGAGATATTCCTTGCAGCTTTGGTTGTGTAGGAGATCTTCTGTCAGTTTCCAGTTGGTTTTCTGCGAGAATTGCCTCACACGTAGGGGTATTTTTAATGTGTTTGTGGGGAGAGGTGAGCTCCACATACTCCTCCTCCACCATCTTGATCCCCCTCCCTATTTGAGAGACTTTGAATTGCATCAAAGTGTCCCATATAAAAACAGATACACTAGACTAAATTAGAATTTCAGAATCCAGTGATAGTCAACTATTGCAAGTGCCTGTCAGTTTTTAGAGAGCACAGGATATGCCGTGTTTTTCCAGATTTCGTGGGGAAAAAAAAGAGGTAGAGCATCATGTACATTTTAGATTATCACTGGACCCAAACAGGCTACATGAAGTAGATAATTCAAAAATCATCTGGTGATGTTACGGAAATGTAAAGTTCATTGATAGAACTTAGTCCTCAAAGCCTGCTTTTATTCTAAAGAAAACTGGCAAAGGTCACTCATTTACATCATATGGGAACATAGCCACCAGCAGTAGATGGCAGTGTGATATCGTAACAAGAAAACAATGTGGCTGTTTACGTAAAAACCCGTCTCACACTACTCTCAAAGACTCTATTTAGAATTATTTGGGGGGTGTGGCAAAAAAATAGTTACAATGAGTGGATAACAAGAGCCAAGCTAGGACCACTTCAATTCTCCCTGTCTAATAATTTTTAAAGCCTTGAACCACACTTATTTAATTTGTAAATGGTCTTCACGCAGATGGGACTTTCAAACTGTACCAGAGAATCATACCATCACAAATGACACAGTTTATGAGCAAAATCCCTGTAAGGAATCCCTGCCTTCTCGCCCCTTTCCATCCTTTGGCCTCAAAAGAAGTTTTCACCGTGGATGTAGTTTTCTGTTTCCAGGCTGTGGTAGTCCCCAAGAATGAGCTCAACCCCTAGAGCTGTTAAAATTTACACTGCGCTGGGGGAAGGGAGCACACTGAGTACTCTGACAGGGAGCACCATCTACAATTGTTTCTCTTCTTTCCCACTGCTTGACACTGACAGTAAAGTCACTTCTAGTTAATTAACGAGTTTCTTAAAGGAACAAAGAGAAACATGTTTCGATTACCATTTCTATAAAGGTACAGCAATATCTGGTAAGTTCTCTTGGATAACGTTACCAGATTAAGTCAATTTTACTTTCTGAAAGTAAATTCACATAGGCTCTCTACTTGAGTTGTACATATCTGTGTTTGAACCAAAAGCATTTGAGTATTTGTGTTTAATTTAGCAGCATCACAAATGTCTGTTATTCTCCTTTCCCATTTCTCTGTGTTAAACAATGCCTCTAGCACTGACCTCCAAAACAGAGATATAAAAGAAGTAAAAGGTGTTCCCAGTAAACCTTGCCAAACAACATTCAAGAAGAATAGCTTATCAGCCTGCCTCACCTAAATAGACACAGCACCTGATACATGCAGTGCCTAAACTGCCTAGCTCATATAAGCTGTGTTCATACAGGTGTTTATCCATAGCCTTAGCGTCCCTTCCCCAATGTATGTTAGAAGGAGCTGACGGGCACCCACCGGTGTAACTAAATATACTTTTTTAATCCTAAAATAACTCCTGGAAATCATCGCAGGGAAAGAACAAATGATACGACCATTAGTTCTGACAGGAGAATATCTGACCCTTCCAAAGAAAAGTTATAATTAGAACTCCAGGGTTTGTCTTTTGGTGAAAGAAGGTGAACTCAGCATCACCGTTAGTGGATTTGTCCATTACAGAAACTACAGTTGGGACAGACATCAGGTCTTGCTTGATGTCAGAGTCCATCCAGCGATTGTACACAGATGCTTCCTAAATCCATCTTGAGGTTTCATAATAGGCTCTATTGTAAACATGTGGCTCCATTTTCATACCCTGCATTTCCATGTGTCCCATAAATAATTTTCCAAAATTATCTAAGTAACACCAATGTGCCCAAACAGAGTCACTCCCAAAAATCACTACTTCCTTCAGTAGGCTTAGAACTACAGACACAGTCTGTTATCCTTACTAGTATATTCAAATTTAACCATGGTGCAAAATTTGGTCTGTTGTATTTTCTTCAGGTCATTTATGTAGCCATGCCACGTTGCAGGGTGCCAGCAAAATAATCCCACTGCTTGTAGAGCATGAAGTTTGCCTAAGCCAGCAAACGAGCAAGATCACATCAGATCTATGTTGGATATGCAGACAGATCTTCAGTTTTCCACACAAATCAGCAAAAGAGGCGTTTGTAAAACTGCAATTAAAAAACACACAAACCAAAACTATATTGTATATTCTCCTTTCCCTTTCTCTGTCCTTTCTAGAAAGATGCAAACAAAATATAAGTGCAGTAATATCTAATTCAGATTCTGCTCATTTTTAACTTCTGGAATTCCGTTAAGAGCCATAAAGTCTGCATTATTTCTCTTTAGAGAAAAAGAGCCATAAAGTCTGCAATATTTCTCTTTAGAGTGTTTAAAAATAAAACAAGGAAACGTTTTCAACTAACGTCTAGCATTTTATACCACCTTTTATATACACAAGTACTTCACTTATTAAGGATAAGTTTATATTTATACCTTAAAATGAATCCGAGGGCCTTAACTGGCTTCAGCTTGGATTAGTTCTAATTACTGGTAGTACTGGAAATTATTTAAATGGCACTTTAAAGAGGTCCTCTATGATCTCAACTTTTCAGTAACTGCAGATGGCTTTCCAGTTAGTCTGAATAAGGAAGACTGAATTATTCTTAATTTTCTTTGGAGAATCTTGTGGGTGATCAAAACACAAAGTCTGGAGCCAGGGTGCCTGGGAGTAAACCCTGGTTTGGCACCTACAGGTTCAGTTACCTCTTAGGCAAGTGACTTAACACATCTGTGCCTCCACTTTCTCATCTGTGAAGACTGGAATAATAATCATAGTACCTACTTGATAGAATTGCCACTATTAAAGGAGTTGACGCTTTAAAGTGCCTGACACATAGTAATCATTATATACATTTTTTTCCAAATTAAGAGCTAAAATTCACTTATTGAGTTTGCTTTAATTTCTCTTAGACTTGCATGGAATTACGGCAGCAAAGCTTACCTGTACCCACTGCTTAGGTTTTTGAAGTGGTCCTTAAAATATGGCAATGCTTATGGATTTAGGGAGGACCTAGTCCATTGCTATGTGTTAATTTATGTGTTAAATTTCACGTGTTATTAGGGAAAAAATCAGCACATGAAAGAAGCACATTAGCACATTAAAAAGAGGTTGGGGCAGGTGAAGCCAGCTTGTGTTCTGCGGAAGATCATCCGGAGGCACCACCATCAACGGGAAGCCCAGGAATGTGGGCAATCTCAGCTCTCCAGGTCTCGTGAAGAGAACGGCCTCCTGAAACACGCAGCCGGGAGACCCCTACTGTCACTATCCTACACTCAGGAGGCTGACCCAGCTTTTGAGCACCGTGGGCTCCTAAGGCTATGGTCACGTGGATGCGGCCATCAAGTGGCAGGCCCAGACAGTTATGTGGCAGGCCCAGACCTACTGGTCATGCCAGCACCACGAGCCCTTAAACCCTGAGCTCATGTAGTCTCTCTGGACCTATTGCCACTGTGATCATGTGGTGGATCCAGCTTTTCAAGTCGCTAGAGCATGGCAGACTCCTAAACCCTGCCCGTCATGTGGATTCATCCTGTCATGTGGCCCTCACTAGCTAGTGGCATGTGGAGGAAGCCTCAGCCCTCCAAGTCACAAAGGTGACCCGCTTCTGAGAGTCGTCTGGATGCTATGGTCGGTCACATATCCCCCTTGGTCACATATCAGGCTCAGCCATCTCTATCTCGTGAAGATTGCTGGCTACCAGAATCTTCAGATCCCTGAGTCCACAGGGATGTGGCCGCTTCCATCACATGGCAGGCAAAGCGCCTGCAGTCATGTGAACAGCGCACCGCACCTACCTTTCGGCTGTTGGTCGTGTATATTCTACGGTCACGGGACATGCTGTGGTGTCTTGAGGCTCAGTTCTCTCGGTCACAGTTCAGGATTGAGGGCTCCTGAACCCCGAGGTCACCTGCATCCTTCTACTCTGTGGCCTCCCCCAGCCAAGCCCCTGGGAGTCAGGTGGGGCCCCACGGCGGCGCGCGTTACGTTACGTACGTCCCGCAGTCATGTGACGCCGTCAGGTCGCGACCGAGGGGGGCGCCCTTTCCGCGTGTGGAGAGCCTGCCCAGCGGTGGGTAGCTCGGCTTGGCCTTCTGAGGAGTCAGACCGAGAGGTGAAGACCTTTAGAATTAAGGTACTTGTCCTGGCTGAGGGGGAACTTTGATGAGGCTCTGGCTCCGATCCCAACCTTTCCCCCGACTTTCATATTCTGCCACGGTAGGCGGTAGGCGGTAGGCGGTAGGCGGTAGGCGGGTAGGAGGGGCGCCCGCCTGTCCTGGAGGTTTACTCAGAATGGGCGGGACAGCGGGCGGCAGGCGGTCATGGGCTGCTCTCGGCAGCTAGGCTCGGGAAACTGGGTGGACCCCTCCCTTCCCCCTTCCTTCCCAACCCCCACATTAAAGCCCTACTCTTGCTAATCTCTCTTCCGTATATTCCTATTCACTGCCTGCCTTGTGATGGCATCCTCTGCCCTCCTCTGACCACGTTTGTTATTAAGAACACCAGAGAACTCCTAGATGCCAGTTCGTATCGATGATTTCAAATCTGATCGGAATTTCTGTCTCTTAATTTGTTCTGTAGAGAGAGGCAAGGAGAGAGACTTTTTTTAATTTGATATTTTTTCAGTAAAAGTGTGAAAGTAGCCAGCACGTTAAGGTTCAGAATTTGTTTTGTGTATTTGCTTTGCTGATCAGCAGTTTTTCAAAGTGTGTGTGGGGTGGGATGCCATAATCTTTTTCTCCTTGGACTCTCTAAACGGCTTGAATTAGTCCAGCCAGACACCCCTGGCTTCTGCCTTTCCTCCTGATTTTCTAACCATTCCTTGTTACAGTCCTTGAAAGCTCTCCCCTTTCCTTCATGTGGGAAAAAAACAGTGAATTTATTTAAGAAAACCATGTTAAGTAAAATTATAGATGATACATTTCATAAAAATCACGTAGATGGTACTTAATGAGTAAAATGCAGCAAGAAAAAGATGGTGTTTACATTTGTGAGGGATTTAAATATTGTTTGAGAGATGGTTAAAGGGGTGGTATATATATTTTTTATTATATAATGGCCATTTCTTTCCTCTCATTTCAGCACTTTCAGGTTTGTTCTACAAGACACTATGTCTGAGAGACAGCAACAACAAAAATGGTTTTATCCATTGAAGAAATACGGGACATACAAAAATGAAGGTAAAAAGGATTTCTATATTGTCATATTTTTAAGATAATATGCCACTTGAATCTCAACGAGAAGGGTAGTGTCTTAGCTTGTTCAGGCTGCTGTAGTAGAACACCATGGACCGGGTGGCTTATAAATTACAAAAATTTATTTTTCACGGTTCTGGAGTCTGTGAAGTCCAAAATCAAGGCACCAGCAGGTTCAGTGTCTGGTGAGAGCCTGCCTCCTGGTTCATAAAGGGCTGTCTTCACGCTGTGTCCTCACATGGCAGAAAGGGCAAGGGAGCTCTCTAGGTGCTCTTTTATAAAGGCACTAATCCCATTCATGACGGCACCTCCCTCATGACCTAATCACCTACCAAAGACTCTACCTGCAAATACTGTCACCTTGGAGACTAGGTTGGTACATAAACATTCAATCTGTAGCAGGTAGTTTCGTCAAGCTATATGGGAATGGAACATGTTTCCACAGACCACTGGAAGTACTAGTGTTCCTCAGAAAACATTTTGGGAAAGCCTGTTCAAACTAAATCTCTTCTACCGCATTAATACCTTGTACCTTTGTTTACTAAGAACAATGTATGCTTACTAATAATTATAACCTGTTCTTCTCATTAAGAAACTACTTATTGCTAACTCATTTTATCTTATGTCATTACTCATTCTCTCTTTTGCTTAATCTTTCCACTTTTTCATTCTTTACATATAACCTCAATTTATGTTTCTGATATCATGATGGCAAGAAATAAATGCATAAGTGCTAGTCATTAGGAAGCCTTCAAAATAAAATAAAATGCCCCACTCTTGAAAAGACGATACAACTTACCCGTAAGGATGAGTGGATGAAGTAGCTCTCATTTTATACCAATTTTCCACACTTTTCCAAAACTAGTTTGTTATTATTATTTAATAATTATAGCTGCCATTTTCTGAGTTCCTGTTATATGTCAAGCACTGTGGCAACCTTGTCATACCAGGTTTGTCATTTAATCCTCAGAAAACTCCTGAGAGGATGTGATTTTAATTTACAGATAAGATACAAGAATCAAGATAGGCTAGATTATGCTGTGGTAATAGACAGTCCCCGTATCTCAGGGGCTTATTCCTCACTTCGACTACATGTCCATGGCAGGTGCATGCCCCTCACGGGATGGTGGACTATGGGGGTCTGAGCCATTCTTGCTGGAATGACTTGGAGACCCAAACTGACAGAGCAGCCATCATCTAGAGAGTTGTCAGTCCCTGTGCCTGAGGAGAAGAGGACCCTGCAAGGTCTCAAACCAACAACCATATGTTCTGGCCCAGAAATAGCACATGTCACTCACAACCCATCAGCCAGAACCAGTCACATACACAGCCCTGCCCAAACAAAGGAGGTCAAGAAGTACAGCTCTTCCAGGTCCCGGGAACAGGGACAAATGGAAACCCATGGCAAACAGCACTACCGCATGATGAAATTGAGGCTCAGAGAGGTAAAATACTCGCCTAAAATCACATACGCAGTAAGTGACAGAGCACATTCTGGATATATGATTTCAAAGTCCGTGCTCTTTCTGTTCCTACTCCTTTCTATATTGTATGCTCTCCTCTCCAATGAAGTTCATACGTACTTATCATAGCAGTTCCTTTGCTTCAATGCTGCAGTTCCATCTCCCTTAATCATCTGATATTCCAACAATGGATTTAATTAAACCCCCCACATTGGTAAGCCACAGGTCTTTTCCAAGCAATTAAATGTACTGGATATTTGGATATCCGTGCTATTCGAGGATAGCAATTATAAAAGAAAACATGACGGTAGATGAAAAGACTGTGGATTTGTCGCATACTTGTTACAAATCATCTCATGCATTTCCATATTGGCAAGAAAAAAATAATAAAAGTCAGAGCCAAAGTTAATGAAATCGATAACAGATATGGAAGAGTTGAGTAAAAATGCTAGATGTTAGTGCTTTCAAAATATAAAAAAATAAGGAAAGCTTTGGCAGTATGGGTCAAGAAAATTAGAAGGCACAGATAAGCCACTTTCGAAGAAGGTGTCTTGCTTATACTGACAGTAAAGATTTAAAAGATAATATTATGAAAAAGATATGCTGATAATTTGAAAATTAATACTAAATGGGTAAATTCTAGAAAAAAGAACTTTATATTGGGGAAACAGAAAATATTAATATTAAGCTTATTCTTGACAAAGCATGCATGAGAAGGCAAAATTACTGGTGAATCTTAATTAGTTATAAAAATGCCAAAAATAGAAATAAGATAATGGCAAACTTAATCCAGCAATGGCTAAAACAGATAATACAGCAGGGCAAAGTTGTGCTTATACCAAACTTGCAATGTTGGTTTAACATTAGGAGATTCATAATGTAGTTCAACACATTAATAGGTAAAGGAGCAAGAAAAGGATGATTATCACAAAGATTCTAGAAAAAAAAATGCATGCAATAACATTCAACAACCAATCAAGATTAAACAACCACAAAAATAACTCTTAGCTAACTGGGAATAGAAAGATATTTCTTTAAAATGATAATGTGTACTTTACAAAAACTACAACAAACACCGTACGTAATAGTGAGACATTAAAAGCATTCCATTCAAACTCAGAAGAGGCAAAGATGATTCATATAATCACTTCTGTTCAACATCTTACTGAGTCTCCTAGGCATTGCAGTAAGCCAAAATACATACATACATTAATTAATACATGTGTAAAAGTGAAAGGGAACAAAACTGTGAGTATAATTGTCTTCATATAAAACTCAAGAGGCTCTGTGGAAAATTATAATAATAGTGATTAACCAGTTTATTGGATGTAAGACTAATATACACAAAATAATTGCACGAAATAGAAAATAATATTTTCATTGTGAGTATACCAAGATAACCCAAAAGTACTAGACACAGGTAATTGGCCCCAAACCCAACAATTGGATAGATTTTTTTTTAACATCTTTATTGGAGTATAATTGCTTTACAATGGTGTGTTAGTTTCTGCTTTCTAACAAAGTGTATCAGCTATATATATACATATGTCCCCATATCTCTTCCCTCTTGTGTCTCCCTCCTTCCCACCCTCCCTATCCCACCCCTCTTGGTGGTCACCAGGCACCGAGCTGATCTCCCTGTGCTGTTCGGCTGCTTCCCACTAGCTCTCTGTTTTATGTTTGGTAGTGTATATATGTCCGTGCCACTCTCTCACTTCGTCCCAGCTTACCCTTCCCCCTCCCCGTACCCTCAAGTCCATTCTCTAGTAGGTCTATGTCTTTATTCCCGTCTTGTCCCTAGGTTCTTCATGACCATTTCTTTTTAGATTCCCTATATATGTGTTAGCATACGGTATTTGTTTTCCTCTTTCTGACTTAACTTCACTCTGTATGACAGACTCTGTGTCCATCCACCTCTCTACAAATAACTCAATTTCGTTTCTTTGACTGCTTTTCCTTTGTTTCTGCATTTCCTCACTTCCCTAATTAGTAACTGCTTGAGTCTGTTCTTTGGAACTCAGGGAAGGCCTAGGAGGCCAAAGCCTTTTTCTACAGACAAGAAACAGGGAACACAGCAGGGCTTTTGTACCCAGGAGGGCCCTGAAGGGTTCTGTTCAGTGTCAGTCCCCCCTTTTCTTTGATACTCCTCAATCCTGAGGGGATCCTGAGTGGGACAAGAGAGGGAATAAAGTTTTGGATAGAGAAGTTAATCATCAACCTGGCAAGGGAACTCGGTTTTAGGGGGACTCGGTTTCAAGAGTTACCACCTGTGGTCACTTGAATTGAAATGCCTTTGAAGTCAATGTGTTGGTGGACCAGGCAGCTGCTGTTTGGGACCCAGAGGACACTCCTTTCCCCCACAGCATTGAGAAACACATTAGTGTGGAGGGCATCTTCATCTGTGAAGTGTTCTGAAGTGGCTGACTTGTGTAGGCCACAGATGAGATGGGAGATTCTGCCATTGACACGGTCACCCTCATTTGAGTGGAGATGTTGGGGTTCTGGTGTTGCAGGCCCAGTAGGAGCACTTAATCTCCTGCCTCAAGGTGAGTGCTGTTTACCTAATAAACAGCAAGGATGGAAGGGTAGTCACATTGGTTTGACCTGTAGCAACCTCTGAATGTGGCTAATTGATCAACAGATCCCTTGGATCTTGAAATATCTGACATACTCCAAAGTTGCATTTGATCAGTGTAAAAATAAATAAAATATAAATAAATATTTGTAATAACATATAAGAACATAAAAATAAAGAAATCAAGCTCTAGGTCTGGTGACTTGACCTATCTTGATGGCAAATGGTAGTCCCTAACTCAGTTCCCACACTTGAGCCAGAACACCATGAATGAGTGGACTACTGAGGAAGGACCCTATGGTGAAGCCGCAAGTTACTGCAGTAAATCTTCTTCCCAGGCTTAGCCAAAGGGACCATCAGCCATTTACCACAGTTACTGTGCATTTGCTTTAAGGACACTTGCTCTAAGCCAGAGCTCAGCAAACTCCCTGGAAAGGGCCAGGTGACAAATATTTGAGGCTTTGTGGGCCAGTTTGTCTCTTTCGTAACTACTCAGCTCTGCTGTTGTAGAGCGGAAGGCTCCAGAGACAAGTATGGCTGTGTTCCAATAAAACTTTGCATGTGGACATTGGCGTGTGGATTTCAAATAATTTTCACGTGTCAAGAAATATTATTTTTGTAACCATTTAAATATGTAACAACCATTCTTAGCTTGCAGGCCCTAGAAAAACAGGCCACAGGCCAGGTTTGGCCCATGGGCTGTAGTCTGCCAATCTCTAATTTAAGCTAATGGAATCACTAGGTCCCTAAAACAACAGAGTGGAAAGCCAGCAAAATGAGGTGGCATCCATTCCTAGGGTCTCTGGCAGGCATAAACCCAAAGCTGATACTTTAATACAGTAGCTTTCAACTGTGGTAGCACACTGCAGTCACGTGGAGAATTTAGAAAATGTGGGTGCCTGGGTCTCAACCCAATTCTGCTTTAATTACTGTGGGTATAGCTTGGAGCTGGTGGCATTCTCAAACTCCCCAAGGGGCTCTACTGTGTAAACGAGGTGGAGAACTACAACCCATACTGTGGGATATTACTCAGCAATAAAAAAGGCAGGAACATAAACGGATTTCAAAAACATGATGCTGACTTTAAAAAGCCAGACACAAAGGTGTGCAGTATGTATGATTCCGTTTACAAGAAATTCTGCAGCAGGCAAAACGAATATATAGGGACTGTGAGCAGATCAAGGTTTATATGGAGCTGGGAGATGGAAAGATTAACTGGGAACCATTTGGAGTGTGGTACATGCTTTATATCTTGACTGAGGTGGTGGTTAGCTCTAATCCCTGATTTTTACATGTAAGTAATTTGAGATCAGGAGAAGTCGGGTGAATTGTCCAAAGTGATGTAGCTTAATAATCAGAGAGAAGACAGGTAGATCTGATTATCAGTAATTGTTTCTATTATGCTAGGTAATGAGTCAGTAGCAATAGTGCTTCCCCCCAAGCCCGTGGCAAAACCCTGACCCAGCCTTTTATACAAGTAGAGCAGGGACATGAAAGTATACCTCTTGTGCATTCCAAACACCTACTCATAAGCACAGTTGACATTCTCACGTGTTCTTTATGTTGACTTCTTTACGTTTGTATTTACATATCCAAACAAAAACTTTTCTTAATATTTCCTTTTGAGTAATCACACTCTAATGTACAGGTTTAAAAATTATGGTAAAAATGCGTAACATAAAATTTACCATCATAACCATTTTTAAGTGTACAGTTCAGTACTGTTAAGTTGATTCACATTGTTGTGAAACCAATCTTCAGAACTTTTTCGTCTTTCAATTCTGAAACTCTACACATTAAACAGCAATTCCCCTTTGTCCCTTCCCCCCAGTCCCTGGTAACCCCATTCTACTGTCTGCTTCTATGAATCTGACTACTTTAGATACCTTTTCTTTTTAAACCCATGGACTCTGTTTACTATAGTTTTCCCAACTTTTTTTAAAAAAATTATTTATTTATTTATTATTTTGGCTGTGCCGGCTGTTTGTTGCAGCATGCGGGATCTCTAGTTTCGGCATGCAGACTTCTTAGTTGCAGCATGTGGACTCAGTTGTGGCATGCAGGCTTCTTAGCTGTGGCATGCGGACTCTCAGTTGCAGCATGCTTGCAGGATCTAGTTCCCCGACCAGGGATTGAACATGGGCCCCCTGCAATGGGAGCATGGAGTCTTACCCACGGGAACACCAGGGAAGTCCCTAGAAAGCTTATGCAAGTGGAATCATACAGTATTTGTCTTCTCGTGACTGGCTTATTTCATTTAGCGTAATGTTCTCAAGGTTCATCCATGCTGTAGCATATGACAGAATTTCCTTCCTTTAAAAGGCTGAATAATATTCCATTGTATATATATATATATATATATACATACCACAATTTCTTCATCCATTTATCCATTGATGGGCATTTTAATTGTTTCTACTTCTTGGCTGTTGTGAATAGTGCTGCTATGAACATAGATGTGCAAGTACCTCCTCAAGATTCTACTTTGAGTTCTTTTGGATATATACCCAGAAGTGGGATTGTTGGGTCATATGGGAGTTGTAGTTTTCATTTTTTTTGGAGTCTCCATACACACTCATAAAGAATGAATGGGTCAAAGAAGAAGTCACAAAGGAAATTAGAAACTGCTTTGAGACAAATTAAAATGAAAGTCCATCATACCAAAACTTATGGGATGCAGCAAAGGTGTACTAAGAAGGAAGTTTATAGCTTTAAATGTGTACATTGAAAAGACAAAAGATCTCAAATCAACAACGTAACTTTACACCTCAAGAAATTAGAAACAGAAGAATAAACTAAAGCCAAAACTAGCAGAAGGAAGGAGATATATAAGAGCAGAGATAAATGAAATAGAGAAGAAATAGAACAACAATAGAAGAAAAGTAAATGAAACTAAGAGTTGGCTTTTTGTTAAAGCTACACAAAATTGACAAACGCCTTAGTTAGACTCACTAAGAAAAAAAAATAGAAGACACTCAAATAATTAAAATCAGAAATGAAAGAGGGACATTACAACTGATGCTACAGAAATTAAAAGGATTATTAGCGAATACTGTGAATAATTGTATGCCAACAAATTGGAAAACCTAGAAGAAATGGATAAAGTCCCCCAAACAGACAATCTAGCAAGACTGAATCGTAAAGAAATACATAATATGAACAGATCGATTAATGAGGAAGGAGATTTAATCAGTTCTCAAATATCTCCCAGCAAAGTAAATCCCAGGACCACAAGGCTTCACTGGATTATTCTATCAAGTACTTGACAAGGCGATGTGTGAGATTGCTTGTGTCTGAATCACCTTGATGAGGGAGGTCTCTAGCCCTGTTTAGGCACCCGACATAGTTGGTCAGCCGGGGGACTGCGGTATTTGTTAGCTGGCCCCCTTCTACGCTTTCCCCTTGGCAACGTTATTTCTGAAGGAATGTGGGTTCTTGCAAATGACTCTGACTCTTCCTATACACCATACATAGACCACATGCCCTTACTGCTCCCTTTAAAATGTGAATTTTTCCCTTTCATTGCTGGATTTTCCTGAAAACGAGTTGGTTGCCTGGCATTCTCCAAAGGTCACCAATAAGGTTCCTCTTTGTTGTTGCTATTGTTGATGAGTATCATTATGAACTCCTGGCTTTTGAACATGTTGGTGGGCTTCAAACCATTGTTATGTGGTGTTGAGCAGAGGAGTGAAATGATTTGACTTGCGCTCTGCTGCTGGGTTGAAAGCAGACAGGTAAGGGAGCCAGGATGAAAGCAGAGGGGCCAGCTGGACAGCAGTACAGTCCAGGAGATAGATGTTGGTATCTTGGCCAGGGTGGTGGTAATGGAGGTGGTGAGAAGTGGCTGGCTTCTGGACATACTTTGAGAGAGGGGCCGAGAGAATTTCCTGACCAGTTGGATGTGGAGTGTGGGAGAAAGAGAGCACGCCAGGCCCCCTCCGAGGTTTGGGGACCGAGCAAGTGGCGTTTGTGGGTCCAATGCCCTATCTGTGTTTACTTTCACTTCCAGTGCCACACAGGGAAAGTCCCAAGGTTGTGAGTAGCAGGACTGCCCTGACAGCGGGCCACACAGGGAAAGCAACGGCTCCTCAGAGGAGTTCATCTGAGGCCTGGTCGTAATCACTCCATCGTGGAGTGATCAGCCCTGGACGGATCTTTACTCGTAAGCGTGCCCTGAGACAACATGGAATAGTTAATGTACAAAAGGCACAGCCCACAAACCTAGAGAGCCTTAAGTATTACAACCCAAAGGAAGCTGGTTTCTAACAGTGTAATTACCATAATCCTCCCTCCCCACAAGCCACTGGTATGATAATCTGCTGGTTCCCTGTTTCAGTGGAATGTGTTAAAAATAAAATACCCTTAGTGAATCCACCTATGGGGAAGAGAATTGACACGATCTTATTTCTGCAGGTGCCGAAAAACTTCCAAATCTTTTCCCATGGTGAATTAGATATGTTGGAGGGGAGAATTTGTGGGCGGAGGGGTGAACAACAACACAACTCCTAGGAGTGAATGAAAGGTGAGGTATAACCAGGACACTTTCTAAGCGTGCCTGTGGCTTCAGTATCCAATACAGTAGATGTCAGAGCAAAGAAAATGAACAAGAGCCAAAGAGAGGCCTTACAGAATGATGAAAGGATCAGGACACCAGGGAGACATAAAGATCCTAAATGTGTATGCACCAAACAACAGAGCCTCAAAGTACATGAATCAAAAACTGGTGGAGCTGAAAGGAGAAAGAGCCAGATCTATAATTATAGTGGGGGCCTTCCACACCCACCTCCCTCTTAGCAAGTGACAGAATTACCAGAGAGAAAATCAGCAAGGATATAGGAGACCTGAATAACACAGGAAACTAACGAGATCTTCATGACATAAATAGAACAGTCCGCCCACCAACAGCAGAGTACAGGTTTTTCCCCGAGGGTCTCTGTAACATTCACCAAGTTAGACCATCTCCTCGACCATCAGACAAGCCTCAGTAAATTCAACAAGAACTGAGGGACTTCCCTGGTGGTGCAGTGGTTAAGAATCCGCCTGTCAGTGCAGGGGACGCAGGTTCGAGCCCTGGTCAGGAAGATCCCACATGCCGCGGAGCAGCTGAGCCCGTGCGCCTCAACTACTGAGCCTGCGCTCTAGAGCCCTCGAGCCACAACTACTGAGCCCGCGTGCCACAACTACTGAAGCCCACGTGCCTAGAGCCCAAACTCCACAACAAGAGAAGCCGCCGCGACGAGAAGCCCGTGCACCACAGCGAAGAGTAGCCCCCACTAGCCGCAAGTAGAGAAAGCCTGTGTGCAGCAACGAAGGCGCAACGCAGACATAAATAAAGAAATTAAATTATTTAAAAAAAAGAAGAAGAAGAATTGAAATGTCCCAGAGTGTGTTCCCTGGCCACGATGGAATCAAATTAGAAACCAGTAATAGAAAGCAAAAAGAAGAATCCCTAAACACTTGGAAATGGTGGCTGACACATCATTCCAGGTTATCATTCACACCCTTGTTATAGAAGAGCTGAAGTGAGGAAGAGCTGCCTGCTGAGCTGAAAGGCATTTCAGGCTGGCCCAAAAGAGAGCTCACCCTGGCTCTTGCAAACAGAGTATTGTTCAGGGCAAGGCTGGAGGGAGGGAGACAGTTCAGGAGGCTGTGACATCAGTGCCACGTGACATTAAAGCTCCTAGTGCACTGGCAAAGGAAGTCCAGCTAGCTTGCTGGTTGTTAGTGGAATCGGTGTGGTGGCTGATTGGATTTGGGAAGCACGAGAGAGGTATTGGTGTGGTTGTTGGAAAGTCCTGAGAGAAGGCAAGATTCGGGTGCCTTCCTGGTACATATATGACTGGTGTCCAGTCTAACCCATGGACGCATACACCTCGGTTCCTTGTCAGTCCTGCTCCACTGTGTTAAAAGTTTCAACGCAGTTGCCCTCTCCTCCCTCCTCCTTCTCCTCCCTCTTTCTCCTCCTTGTCCTCCTCTTCCTCATCCTGCTCCTCCTCGATTCTTCCCCTGATAGTGCCATCTGTCAGATAAGGCTGTCCTCTCTGCACAGGCAGAAGAGTGTCCTTTCTGAGGTTTGTGGGATTGGTCCCTTAGGCCAGGTTGGCACTGTGCCTGCCCTACCATCCTGTTAGCCTAAGACATGGTATGTGGTAAGTGCACCAGAGATGTGTCTTCAAACCTGTATTTTTGTTCCTCTTTTCAGAATACAGTGATGGTGGTAGACCACCTCAAGGAAGAAAGAAACGTTGTAGTTCTTTCCCAGGTAATTCTGGCAAGAGGAGCCGTCATTATGAACACGGTGGGGGTGAGCCTCAGCCCTCACACCTCCAGGAGGATGATGGAAACGTGGTGAAGAGGGATGTCCAGGAGGACCCCGAAGTAAGACAGTAAGTGACCAGGCAGCAGGGTTTGTACACAGCAGCCCCTGGGACTATGCACCTCTCTCACTCTCCGTGGACTTGTTTTTCTTCTGTCACTGCAAAACTGAAGCATGCTAGAAGTGAAATAATGGTTGAGCAATCCTAATTGTAGTGCTGGTGTCAAAGAGACGAGGGTGTACAGAAGACTTTCTTAGCACGTATGGCCACTCACCCTCCTTCTCTCCACATCCCCCCTGCAGCTCTCCCTGTACCATCCGAGGCAACGAGAGGACAGTGAGATTGGACAGTGAAGGCCACATGCATATGACTGTGTGGGGAAACAGAAAACCTCTGGAGAGAGAAATGCGGGAGAACACACAAGATGGAACCCCAGGGAGCTGGTTCAGGGTCACCGTGAGTATCCTGAAAAATGTATGGAATGTGCAGGAGAGAAAAGTCAGGGAGAGTTGTGTTGGGCTCATGTTGAGATGCTGGTTTATTTCACTGGGGACAGCTTGTAAGCTGTCCTTTTTATGACCAGGAGTTAACAATCTTGTTCATCTAAGGGCAGATTCAGAGAAGCAGTGTAAAGGGAACAGGCTGACTGTGAGGAGAACGGAGGAGCCTGTCTCAGAGCAAAGATGGAAACTACTGCCAAGGATATGGAGCAACTCCACATTGGAGGTCTCAGTTTGGCAAGCTGAGTGTGGGAGATGGAGGGTCGAGCCTCTGGAGACCTTGTCTGAGGGGCAAGCAGTGTCTGCACTGGGTAGGATCTCCTGGAAATTTGTAAAAGGAAGATCATCTCTGACACCTTGATTATTTGGAAGAGAGCTTGACTGGAGAGAAAGAGTATTTAGGAAATCCATATTACACACACCCATAAGAAATCATGCCAGTGGTCCCTTCTTTAGAAACCCTGTCAAGCTCAGTAGAAGGCCGGAAAAGAACAGGAAAAGGTTCGTCCTCCAGCCTAAATTCCCTGTTGTCTGTCCTCTCTCCCATCCCTTCTTTTCATCCTTAGATTCCTTCCAGGATAAAGTATGACAGGACATGGCTAATGAACTCAATCCAGAGCCATTGCAGTGTCCCCTTCACTCCAGTGGACGTAAGAGAGGATGCCGAAGCCAGACGCGTGGGCACAGGGAAGGGGGAGAGAGAGACCTGGTTCAGCAGGGTCTGTTGGCTTCTGATACTATTGCTGTTGCATTCAATCCCTGTAGTTCCACTTTATGCACACTGGGGCTGAGTTCTTTGTCCAAGAAGCTAGCACTGCCTCTGCATTAATGGATGTCAGCAACAAGATTTGTGACGAGGAGAGCCGAAAGGTGTGTGTTGCGGGCATTACCTGTACATCATCCTGAGGAAGGAGTACAGGCCAGGGGCTGGTTGTCTTCTTTGGAACTAGAGTTCCTGGTGCTTACCCCACCTCTTCTTCCTGCAGATACCTGTGTTTGTCAGCCCCTCCGCTGCTCCCTACTCTGTGCGGGATAAGTTGAAGCCAGAAGAAATGGAGCAACTAAAAGTAATGCAGACTCAAGGCATTTTGTGTGCCAGCGCTCAGACCCACCTCTCCTTCCTCCAGCCCCCCGTCCCCCTCGCCCCTGATTTCCCTGCCACCACCACAGCCTCAGAGCGGCTCTCTCCATCTCTCTCTCCGCAGCTGACCTTGAGCAAACGATTTGATGTCTCCCAGCAAGCTCTTGACCTCCGGAGGCTCCGCAATGACCCAGGTACGGCTGACAGCAGTAATTCTAGGGTGGGCGAGGGCAGAGGGGTCTTCTTGGAGGGAGACTTAGGGATGGTAACGTGGGAGGGGCTGGTGCTGGCGCCAGACCCCACTCAGCCATCTGATTCCCTCCCCTCTCCTTCCTGAAGACTTGGTGGGCCATGATATTGATATAATTCTGAATCGAAGAAACTGCATGGCTGCCACCCTGCAGATCATCAAAAAGAATTTCCCTGAGGTGAGGCTGTAGGCCCAGTGCTGGTATTAGGGTAGGGGGTGGAAGAGATGGGGTGGAGGGCAGATTTGTCTCCAAGGTCCTAGACAGTAACCTTCACTCTACCTCTTCTTGCCCCTAAGCTGTTGTCCTTGAACTTGAGCAGCAACAAACTGTACCAGCTGGATGGCCTGTCTGACATTATACAGATGGCCCCCATGGTCAAGATCCTGAACCTCTCCAAAAATAAGGTGAGAAGAGGGAGCCAGATCAAAGTTGGGTTGAGAGTGGGGAGGGGGCGTGTTAGTGGCCATCAGAGTGATGACAGGAGGCAGGTGAAGGTACCTGTGGGGGAGGGAGGGGGCTGGGGGTGCAGAGAGCCGGATGTCCCTCTTTCCCTGGGATTCCTTTTCCCTCTTCCGCCCCATATTTCTCAGCTGAAGTATCTGTGGGAGTTGAGGAAGATTAAAGGGCTGAAGCTTGAAGAGCTGTGGCTGCAAGGGAACCCATTGTGTGGCACCTTCCCCGACCAGTCCACCTATGTAAGGTCAGTGTGAACACCCTGTCACCCTTCCTGGTGACCTTCACCCGTGGGAGCCTAGACTATCTGTGACAGTGCCCCTTTGCCAAAGGTGGCAGCCCTGGTCTTCTGGGAGGATCAGAGGCCCCACCTTCTGCTCTCTCTGTGCCTATCACCGGTGAGGAGTTTCCTTCCCCTGACCTGCTCACCTCTGCAGGGGCTCTGGGGTCTGTTTCCAGCTCTCTGCGCCCAGCTATGTTCCGCCAAGGCCTCCCAAGAGTGTGCCGCAGGAAGCAGGGCTTCTCCTCCTCACCAGGACCAGGAGCGACCAGCCTTGATCCAGATGCTGGCGCCCTGGACTGAGAAGGGTCCTCCAGTCCAGGGCCTCTTGCTGAGAGAAGCCTTCCTTCTTCGTGCTGAGATGGCGTTTGCCTCCCCCGTTCTGAGAGGGGCCCTCTTCCCCTTCCTCCAAAGGGGTCCCCCCTCGTCTCCCAGGTTGACATGGGGGCTTTCCTGCGCCATGCTGAGGGCTGAGGCCGTGGGTGGCTGCTGTCATGACATCCATTCTGCTGGCCCAATGCCAGGAGCTGGACCCTCCTTGGGAAAAAGCAGGGCTCCTTGAGTCAAGGGGCCAGACGTGGGCCCCCGCCAGTGATCAGAGGGCTTCCTGAGGCAGGAGTGGAAGGCAGAGGGCAGAGGTGGTAGAGGAGACAGAAGGACAGGGCTCTCAGGGGCACTTTCCATCCCTCCCTGCACACGTCACGTCATCCCATCTGGTCCTTCACAGGAGCCCTGGGCAGCCTGAGACAGGTACGGTTCCTCAGATAAAGAACGAACTCAGACAGGTGCAGGGGTCATCAGGAGAGAAGACGGTGATCATAAGAGTGGGCCACGGATCCTCAGCCCCATACTGAGCTGGGACCTGACCCTTTCCTCATTCTGGGGGAGATGTGCCCCCATGGCGGCCCTGGTTCCCATGCCCAAGTCTGGCTGAACTCACACAGGTGACAAAGTTTCAACCAGCATCCAGTGGGGCCCCAGCCCAACATGGGCATATTTTCCATTCCTACCTGGTGTGTCTGGGCGATTCTGGGGCAGGTGAAGAGCCGCAACAGGGGCGCCGTTTCCCCTTTCTTCTCTCTTCTTCCCTGACCCCGACCACGGGAGAGCTCCTTTCCCTTCCCTTTGTTTTCTCTCTCTCCCTTGTCTCTGTGCCCCTATGTCTCTCTCATCTCTCCCCTCCTACCTTCACTCCCTTTCTGCCTTCATCCCCTCCATCTCCCTCCCTGAGCCCCACCTCACTCACCTCCCTGGCCCAGCATCCTGGGCCATCCCTGGGGGGTGTCCGGGTCTTGCCAGAGTGCTGGACCCCCAGTGAGGTAGCAGAGCCCCGGGCTCCCACCCCATTCCCTCTTCTCCCCACAGCCTTCAGTGGGGCCCTGGAGGAAGGAAGGGAGGAGAAGGAAGCCCTGCAGTATGGGTTTGAAATGCTGCTCCCTGTGGCACTGGAGAAGGGAGTGCGGGTAGCCTGGGTGGAAGCTACCCAGGCGAAGGAGAGGAAGGGAGGGAGGGAAGGAATATTAAAGTGAAGGTATTGAGAGAGATGAGGAGACAGTGCCTTTCAGACAGTAAGCTGACAGATGCTCAGTGCTCAACAGGGAAGTGGACCGAAAACCCTTAAAATCAGAAGCAGAGGTGGGCAAAGGGCGCTGCTGGATGGGCCAGAACACACTGATCTCTGTTTATGGTATGACTGTTTTCACTCAAAGGAAGCATTGCAACCTTGAACTATCAACCATCTCTTCTCTATTTTTGGTTTTGGACAGGGCCATCAGAGATCGTTTCCCGAAGTTATTACGCCTAGTAAGTGCCTACGTAAATCATTGTCTCTTATGAATGTCGGTGATCTCTGCACCTGCCCTCAAGCCCTTTGGGTCTTGCCTAGATCACATATTAGCATCAGAACCTTAACCATTTTGGGGGGCATGGACTCCTGAAAATGACATGGATAGACTTGCTGGAAAAATACCCATAAATACACACACGCACACACACAAGTTGAATATAACACTAGAGACTTCCAGGACCTCATGATGAAGACATCCAGTGTAAGCTTTCCCATGGAATTTCCAGGGCCCTTTCACACCTGACCTCTGACCCTCACCCTCCTGGGCCCATCCTTTTCCCGGATCATCCAGGGCCACTCCCCTGGTCTCCACTCCTGACTTCCTCTTCCCTTTTCCAGGATGGCCAGGAGTTACCGTCACCAGTTACTGTTGACGTTGACACTCCCTGCGTATTAAAGCCCTGCAAGGTGAGGAAGAGGATCAAACGACATTTGGGGTGTTGCAGGGAGGCTTTATCCACTGCATAGTCTCAAATGCCTTTTGATTCCAGGGCAGCTACTTTGGATGCGATGAGCTGAAGAGCCTAGTCCTGCAATTCCTGCAGCAGTAAGTACCTCTGGGAAGCTGAGCAAGGGGGAGAGGGCGAGGACAGGTGAGGCCACCTAAGCACAGGTCTGCTCAGGGGAGTTTCCAAGTCTCATTTGAGGTCCAGACCACAGAGATAGACTGTCCTCATTGCTCCCCCTCAGGTACTACTTGATCCATGACTGTGGAGACCGACAGGGTCTCGTGGGTGCTTATCACGAGCAGGCCTGCTTCTCCCTGACCATTCCCTTCCACCCCGAGGACCCAGCCCCGTGAGTATCACAGCACAGGCTCTGCTCCTGGGCCGTGTGCCTCCCCAGCAGACACAGGCCAGCTCCTGCAAACACCCACCACCCACTGTTGCTCTTTGTCTCCTAGAAGCAGCTTGTGCGAGTACTTCAAGGACAGCCGGAATATGAAGAAGCTCACGGACCCCCGTGAGTGTGTGATGGGAAGACTGGGTGGGAAAGGGCGGTGAAGGGGTCAATCATAGGGCCCAGGGCGTGGCAGCCCCTGACCTTCGCTCGCTTCCCCTCCCCTCACAGACCTGCGGGTCCAGCTGCTGAAGCACACAAATCGTGTCATTGTGCACACCCTCTGTGTGTTGCCCAAGACTCAGCATGACTTAAGCTCCTTCGTGGTGGACACGTGGTCCCAGACGGTGAGCGCCTGCTTCCTCCCTCGGGCGGGCCCAGGAAGCCGCAGGTGGGTAGGAGGTGCAGGTGGTGACTGGGCGCCTGGGCTCTTCCCTTTCAGGAAACGATGCTCTGCTTCTCCGTCAGCGGGGTGTTCAAGGAAGGTGAGTGTGTGTAGATCCCCACCCCAGATGCCCCACTGCTGCCTCCCCCTGGCCAGGCTCACTCCCAGAACCACCCAGCTTCCCTGACCCCTTCCGTCCCCTTCCCCTCCCCTCCCCTCCCCTTCCCCACTGTGTTCTCCAGCCCTCAGGCTTCCCACAGACAATCCAGGTCTGAGCTGTGTCCATGCCTGTCTGCCCTGAACACCCTGGGCGTTGGGGACACAGGCTGTGGAGTTTGGTGGCTCTCATCCCAGATACTCACTCTGAGAACCTGGGCCGTTACTTAACCTCTCAGTTTCCTCATTTGCAAAATGGGGTAGTAGTATCCACCTCTTGGGCGGCTGTGAAAAACGCATCCCGTGAACCTGTGTAGTGGTTGTCAGGGGCCCTGTCACTGGGCGCAGACTGCTCCTATAGTTGCCCACCCGATTCCCGACACGCTGGCCCCCGTGAACAAATGCCCTCTCAGCATGAGTGTGAAGTCACAGCCTGACTGGGGACCGCCGTGTGAGCGTGTACAGCACGTGTGGCTCTAAGGGGTACTGTTGTTTGTTTGCTGTTGAAGTGGAAGGAAGTTCTCAGGGCTGTGTGCGTGCCTTCACCCGGACCTTCATCGCTACCCCTGCCAGCTACTCCAGGTGAGAGCCCTGTTGTGAGCGGGAATGCCCATCCCCGCCTGCGCTCAGGGGCGTGGGAATGTGGTGGCGCAGACCTTAGGTTTACTCGGTATTGTGGAAAGCCAGCAGGGAGATCCCAGGAGCAGTCTAGCCTAGTGGTTAAGAAGAGCATGGGCTCTGGAATCGGCCTATGCGTTCTCTCCTTGACCCAACACTCACTCGCTGTGTGACCTTGGTCAAGTCACATGACCTCTCTGTGACTCAGTGTCTTCTTCCGAGAATGGGGATCAGAGCGTCCACCCCTTGGGCTGTGGTAAAGGGTAAATGCGAAATTGCCCGTGGGTTGGGGATAAACCTATAAATCGAGTGAAGGTGGTGGACAGTCTCTCCAAAGGTGGGCTCTGTGGGGAGGGGCAGAGGTACCAGCCAAGGAACCCGGGAGACAGACACAGGAGGGGCGTGGAAGGAATCTGGTTGCTGAGTGCCAGTGGGAGCAGAGTCAATATTGGGGGTGTGGGTGTCCATCCAGGCGTAGTCTGAGGGCCCATTTTTCCTTCAGTCTGTGCATCGTGAATGACGAGCTGTTTGTGAGGGACGCCAGCCCCAGTGAGACCGAGAGTGTGTTCTCCATCCCAGCGCCTACGCCCACCTCCAGCTCCATGCACACCCTCTCCCAGGAGCAGCAGGACATCATGCAGGCGTCCTCCACCCCACCTGAGGTGAACCTCTAGTGGAATCAGAAGTGAGTGCTGGGTTTGCATGCGCATAGGAGGGAGCTGGGAGGAGTAGAGGGGTGATTAATGGGAACTTGAAGGTAATTATTTTACATCTATTTTTTTCTTACAAACGTTTAGTTGTGAGAAATTCCCTAATTTCATACTAATACCTTTCCATGTATTATAAAATACAGGTTTCCTATCTTATATACTGTTTTGAAACTTCTTTTGTTTATTATTAGTACCAGCCTTTCCTCTCAGTATATGTGAAGCTACATTATTCTTTCTAAGATCAATATATTAAACAATTGAATTCCAGGAAGCCATAAGCTATTATTGATAGGCATTTACCTTTTCGCTTCTTTTTCAGCATTACATGCTGTGGCATCTGCTCATTCTGGTACATACATGTTGGTAAACTTGAAGGCGTGCTCTTGTAGCATAGATTTAGCTGTGACGTTGTGTGGTCAAGTGTCTCCAGTTTGGTCCTAAGGGAGGTCATCTATCCTCCCCCACTACAGGTGCTTTCAGTACAATGACTGGACTATACCAGAACTAAAAAATTCTTTACTCATTAAAAAGTCAATTCTGAGAATTCAGAGATAAGAAGAAATAGACCTCTAGGGTTTCAGGAAGGTGAAGGCGGACAGAAGTCAGGTGCCCTGGGGTTGAAACTCAACGGCTGCTGGCTCTGCTGACATCCCAATTCTTTCTCTTTACTTTCTTCAGCCCAAGGGCAAGATTCCAGATGAATTTTGAGATGAGACCCTCATCCACTGACCTGGGATCTTGAGAACAAAACTCTGCAAATGAGCCTTTAGATGTCATTTTCATCCTCCTCATATTTGTTACCTCTCTTCTCTTAACTGAAGCCATATCCATGACTAAGCTTGCAGTCCAGCTAATCAGGAAACCAAAGTTTACCGTGTAGGCCTGCCAGTTGTTCTGTATTTTTCCCACGCATGATCCTTGTTTATCTTTATATTAAAGAGTAACATTGCACATTGTATGTTGTGTGTCTTGGATTGCTCTTCCCCTGACCCAACCATGAGTTAGTGGGGCCAGGACCAAAAGGTCCCATCTCCCACATCATCCCTGGCAGTCTCTAGCATTTATAGCCGACCTGTACAGTGCTTGAAAATTATAGAGTAAGGACTCCATTCCTGGACTACCCTAAAATCCAAGCTTTGCCTCCTGATAACCTTCTCTCCACCACTTCAGTACTCACAAGTTGTGACCGTTCTGATGTTCACTTCTATAAACAAATAGAACGTATTTAGCAAGTAAAGTACCATATTTACTCTAATAATTATGGTATTCTTAATCCTTTAACAGGTCTAAAACTGTGCTAACATTTTTATTAGGTTCTTAGGTTGTGTAACTAACACTATTTTCCCCACAACTCCTATGTTGCTTTTTTAACTTATTTACTTTGAAATAATTACTGATTTACCAAAAGTTGCAAAAAAATGTGTAGAGAGGTCATGTATACCCATCACTCACCTTCTCCTAATAATAACACCTTGTATTACTTTAGTACAGTATCGAAACTAAGAAATGGACATTGGTACAGTCCACTGAGCTTACTACAATTTCGCCATTTTACATGCACTCATTTGTGTGTTAGAACACCTGTGAATAATACTTATATATATAATTCCATGCACTTTTACCAGCTATGTAGGTGTTCTAACTATCACCACAAACAAGATCAAAAACTGTTTCATCACCACACGTTTCCCTCATGTTAGCCTTTATAGCCACACCCACCTTCTTCCTGATCCCACATCCCTAAACTCTGTCAGACACTATTATAATTTCCTAAATGTCATAGAAATAGAATCATATAGTATATTATCTTTAGGAATGGATTTCTTTCACTCAGCATAACTCTCCTGAGATCCATCCAAGTTGTAAAGTGGGTCTATAGTCTGTTCCTTTGTATTGCTGAATAGGATTCCATGGTGTGAATGTACCACAGTTTGTTTAGCCATTCCCCCGTTGAAAGACATCTGGGCTATTTCCACTTTTTAACTATTGTGAGTAAAACTGTGATGAACTTCATGTAAAGGTTTTTGTGTAAACATAAATTTTCATTTCTCTGGGTAAACGGCCCAGAGTACAACTGCTGTATCATATGGTAATTGCATATTTCGTTCTGAAAACCCTGCCACATTGTTTTGCAGACGACCTGTACCATTTTGCATTCCCATTGGCAATGTATGAGTGACTCAGTTTATCCAGTGTTGTCTGCATTTGGTTTTGTCACTGTTTTTTTCAGCCATTCTGATAGGGGGGTTTAATATTTCATTGTGCTTTTAATTTGCATTTCCATGATGGCTAAAGATGTTGAATAGCTTTTCCTAAGCCTATTTGCCTTCTGTTCATGTCTTTCATCCATTTCATAATTGGATTAAGAGGCAAGAAGTTATCTCTATAGAGAGCTGCCCTGGCTCTGGCTAACAGGCAGAGTAAGAGAATATGAGGCCCCTCGAGACTCACTTTTCTTGACAGGGAGGGCAGAAGTGGGGCTGAAGCTATTAAATGTTCCTCAAATTAGGACGGAACTTGGATATGGAACAGGATTAAGAGGTGGGGGCATCTCTGGGTCCATCTGTGGAGATCTGGATAGGGCAGAAAAAGAAGGGGGATGTGGGGCAGAGGAAAAACAGTGGAAGGAGGGAGATACAGGGGGATGCCTTCTAAACGATGCTAGATTCATCACTCTCAGCCTGCTCAATGGAGTGCAAAAAACTACTCTCCTAGACATGTGGTTTTCAACTCTGGATATCCATTAGGATCCCCTCTAATGCTCAGATTCAACCAACTGAATCAGAGCCTCTAGGGGTAAGCCCAGTCATCAGTATCTTTAAGGTTCACCTCAGTTGATTCTAATGAGCTGTCAAAATTGAAAACCTTATCTGACGGTGTATTAGTTTGCTATGGCTGCCATAACAAGATACCACAGGCTGAGTAGCTTAAACAACAGAAATTTATTTCTCACAGTTTTAAAGGTTGGAAGTCCAAGATCCAGGTGTTCACAGGTTTGGTTTCTTCTGAGGCCTCTCTCCTTGGCTTGCAAATGGCCTCCTCCTTACTCCTTCTTCACATGGCTGTCCCTCTGTGCATACACACCCTGGTATCTCTTTATGTGTCCTAAGCTCCTCTTATAAGGAAACCAATCATATTGGATTAGTGTCTACCCTAACGGCCTCATTTTAATTTAATCACCTCTTTAAAGGCCCTATCTTCAAACACAGTCACATTCTGAGGTACTGGGGGTTAAAGCTTCAACGTATGAATTTGGGTAGGCCACAGTTCAGTCCACAACAGATGGTATGAGAAATACCTTGGTCTGAGAAATTCATCTCCCTTTTAGCTACCTTCCTGGAACTACTATACAACACTTCTGCCATCACCTCATTAGGTAGAAGTTGGTCATGTGACCATTGTTGGCTGCAAAGCAGGCTATAAATGTGGTCTTTTACTGGAAACATTACTGTACCAAATACATTTGGGATTCTTTTATTAAGAAAGAAGGAGAGGGGCTTCCCTGGTGGCGCGGTGGTTGGGAGTCTGCCTGCTAATGCAGGGGACACGGGTTCGAGCCCTGGTCTGGGAAGATCCCACATGCCGCGGAGCAGCTGGGCCCGTGAGCCACAATTGCTGAGCCTGCGCGTCTGGAGCCTGTGCCCCGCGACGGGAGGGGCCGCGATAGAGAAAGGCCCGCGCACCGCGATGAAGAGCGGTCCCCGCACCGCGATGAAGAGTGGCCCCCGCTTGCCGCAACTGGAGAAAGCCCTCGCACGAACCGAAGACCCAACACAGCCAAAAATAAATAAATAAATAAATAAATAAATAAGAAAATCCTTTAAAAAAAAAAAAGAAAGAAGGAGAATTGGTATAGAACATATGCTACACTTTCATACCCAAGGCAGCTAGAAGCACTACCTCAATTATCATGTCCTTTCTACCCAGTTTTCCAACCACAGTTTTCATGGGTTCAAACAAAACTGCTGCTTCAGGGACACCTGAGCTCACTCTCCCATCCTCCCAAATCCCATGTCCCAGACTATGCCTGAGTCCTCACAACTTAGCATGTTTAATCTACGTCATTCACTCACTCATTCATTCATTCAACAAATATTTATTGGTTACCAATGATATGTGAGGCACTGTGATAGGCACGGGAGATAAATCAGAGAACCTGACAGACAGGGTCATGGTTCTCATGGAGCTCACATTCTACAGGGGTTGATACACTCAAGGTTTAAGAGCCATTAAGAAAATAATATGGGAAAATGTGACAGAGAATGACTAGGGTGGGGAAGGCAAGGAAGGATGTTCTGAAGACGTAACTTAGATTTAATATTCAAATAACAACAAGTACACAGTCAGCAGTGGGAAGATATAGGAGCTGAGCCCTCGAGGCAGAGGGAAGAGCAAGACGAAAGGCCCTAAGATATGGGCAAGCTTGGCAGTTTTAGGGAACAGCTTGTATGCCAGTGTGTATTGGGAGGACAGTGTTAGAAAATGAGGTGAGAATGGTAGGAGGGGCCCAATAACAGAAGGTCCTGTGGGCCATGGTAAGGACTCTGGGTTTTGTTCTTATTATGATGGAGCCATTGGGTGCTTTCTGAAAGGAAGGGAAGTTATTATTATCATCTACTTTATTAAAGCTCATTCTAAATGTTCTTTGGAGGACAGACTGAAATAGAGCAACTGTAAGATCAAGAGACAAGATTAGGAGGCTACTACACACATGACAGTGAGAGGTGACAGTCTCGTAGACCACAGCCGTAGCAATGTAAGGGGTGAGATGGGGTTTGAAATGAGATGTATCTCGGAAGTACTGAACTTGTTGATGAAGTTCACGTTTGTGGTAAGGGATAGAGAGGGATTAAGTGTGTCCCTTGGAATGTGGATTTTTGCAGCTGGGTTAGGGCGGTTTTCTTTGATGGGGAAGTGAATGGAGGACCAGTTTCGGTGCAATGCCAGGAAACTGACAGTTCTGTTTTTTTTTTTTTTAATTATTTACTTATTTATTTATTTTTTTATTTATGGCTGTGCTGGGTCTTCGTTTCTGTGCGAGGGCTTTCTCTAGTTGCGGCAAGTGGGGGCCACTCTTCATCGTGGCGCGCGGGCCTCTCACTATCGCGGCCTCTCTTGTTGCGGAGCACAGGCTCCAGACGCACAGGCTCAGTACTTGTGGCTCACGGGCCCAGCCGCTCCGCGGCATGTGGGATCTTCCCAGACCAGGGCTCGAACCCGCGTCCCCTACACTGGCAGGCAGACTCCCAACCACTGCGCCACCAGGGAAGCCCGACAGTTCTGTTTTGACCATGTCGTTTGTGGAGCCTATGAAAAATCTGGGTGGGGAGCATGTGGTTGGATATATAAGTCAGGAGATCCTGAGAATATTCTTGGCTGTGGCAAAACAAAAACCCAAAACAAAACAAAAAAACAAGCATGCAAGCAAAGAAATGAAAAACCCAACTGTACAGTTCAATCTGAAAATACAGGTTGATTCCACATATGAGCATGACAGAGCTCTAGATTCTGGAAGGGAAACAAAGGCATATTAAAAACCAACTTCACTGAGCTATAATTTTTGTTCAACATAATGCATCCATCTTTTTTTTTTTTTTTTTTGGCTGTGCTGCGCAGCTTGCAGGATCTTAGTTCCCCAACCGGGGATCGAACCTGGGCCCCTTGCAGTGAGAGCGCCGAGTCCTAACCACTGGACTTAGCTATAAGGCTAAGGCGCTGGCCTGCCAGGGGCTAGTAACTGTCAGAGAAGAAAGATATATGTCTGGAATATAACTTTCATTCATCCACTTATTCATTCATTCATGCACCTAGTGCATGTCAAGATTAGTGCTAAAAAGGGAAGATAGAACCATGAAAAATTTCAGGCAATGTCTCTGTCTTCCTGAAGATTAGGAGTCGAAATAGAGAACTGCAAGTGGCTCTGGTTGCTAAAGAGTAAGGGAGGTATTTGGTGAGATAATTGGGCCCCCAAAAGGTCTAACCCCAGTGCACAGAAGCAACTTTTCCCCTTCTGCATGTCTCATAGACAATGCTGTGGCATGACCTAGAATATAGAGCTGTGAGAATAGAATGAACCTGAACATTCTCTGCATAAATGGCTGAGGAAACAGCTTTCCAAACCTTCCACCCAGCAAACAGCCCTGATTATGTGCAGAAGTATATCTCAATTTCATTGAATTCTCACAGTTGGAGTTGTATGACTAATTATTTTATCTCTGTATCTAATTAAGAAGCTGAGGTTAAGAAGGGTCAAGTATCTTGGAAGAAAACAGCAGATCTATTGATGATAGGAAAGTGTTAGATTTTAAGCTGTGAGCTATTAACTAGTGTGGAATACTCGTTCCCATCCTTTAGGTCCAGGCTGAGGTAGTAGCAATGCAAATTTCTCAGTCAAATGCCTGGGATTCATTGGTCATTAGAGAGTTTTAGGAACTGGAGAAGCTATAGGAAAATGAAAGCCTAATATACCATCCTCCTGCCTGCTCCGCATCATTGTTCCTGCCTCTGCTCTCTTGTTTTCTATGATAACGTCATCTTAACATTAGGTTTTGTTATTGACTGAACTGTGTTCTCCCAAAATTCATATACTGAAGCCCTAATTAGCAGTGCCTCAGAATGTGACTGGATTTGGAGATAGGGCCTTTAAAAGGTGATTAAGTTAATTTAAGGCTCTTAGGGGATACGTTAATCCCATCTGACTGGTGTGCTTATAAGAAGAGGAGTTTAGGACACACAGAGAGACAGCAGAAGTGTGTACACACAGAGGGACAACCACGTGAAAAAGCAGCAAGAAGATGGCCATCTTCAAGCCAAGGAGAGAGGCCTTAGAAGAAATCACCCCTGCTCACACCTTGATCTTGTACTTCCAGCCTCCAGAACTGTGAGAAACAAATTTCTGTTGTTAAGCCACTTAGTCTGTGGTATTTTTGTTGTGGCAGTCTGAACAGTCTAATACAGGCATTATGAACGTGTTTCAGTAGGTCATGAAGCAGGTAGAGTAGACTGTCAGAAAGGATGAAAATAAAGTGATGGTAAAAAATACCAATGATCAGTAAAACTGAAAGAAACGTGGTTAATTTGTATTACTATCAGGCAAAATAGGCATCAAGCAATTGCAACAAAGAAGGCCACTATCAAATCATAAAAGAAAACGTATTAAGAAGTTTAAAAATTCTGAACTTACACTCACCTGATAACGTATCTTCAAAAACATATATAGCAGTAAGTAACAAAGTTACAAGTAACAGAAAGTAAAATCCACTTTTGTGTATACAATAAGGAAATACATTTGCTTATATAACTGAGAGCCCAGAGGTAGAGGAGACTTTAGGTTAGTTGATCCAGTGACTCAAAGATATAAAGACTCAGGCCCAATCTTGAACCAATGACTGTGGCTAGGGACATAGGATTATTGATTGAGATCTAGAGTAACTCTGGTCTCACCCTTGGAACTAGCAGTCAAATTCCCCCCAAACGTGACTGTATGAGGGAGGAAATGCACTCATGAAAATTTGAGACCAGTTAGGAAGAAGAATGTATATTGCGTAGGTAAACAAAAATGTCACCTTCAGGCACCATTTGAAAGCACAATTATCAATATGAGCATAATACCCACAGTACTCAAGCGCAAATGGTTTTCAACTACTATGTCTTTCCAGGTAACAGATACTTCTATTCAGGAAATACCTACATTGAATTAGTGAATGGGTAGTTACAAAGCACTAGAGCTCTCACCCCTGCAGTAAGTTTAGGAAGAACCACAAAGGCATCCATGGTAGCGTACTTAAATCTCATTTTCTTTCTCAAATTTTTGGCAAAGCTTTTTCTTTACTATCGTACTTTGATATTATTGTGTCAGGATCGTTTCACTAGAACGGAATGGATTCTTTATAGCTACAATTTTATCAAGTATTACCATTCTGTAAACATACAACACAGAGTTCATAAAGATATGAAAGATGAGAAGCAAGAAAATTGTCAACATTTATGATCAGCAACAATTTTCTTTAAAGAGCACCATTAAATTTCAATATGGAATAGCTTTAAAAACTTCAAGCTTTTAGAAGAAATTCAGTCTCATAAAAATGTAATAAAATTAAAGAACATCTTCTGTTAATGTACATACTTGTAAATATGTAAAAAGGAATATTCCTCTTGGAACACTAGCCCAAGAACCACCGCAGCCCTGCCGCCTGGCATACCAGGACCCAGCACATACACCAACAGGCTGGCACCAGCTCTGGGACACATTGGGCCCCTCAACCAGCTGCTCCTGGATCTGGCCCCACTCACCAGTGGGATGACGCCAGCTTTGGGACACCCCAGACCGCATACCCAGCCATGTCCGGAACTGGGCCCACACACCAGCAAACCGACACTAGCTTCAGGACTCCAAGGCCCTGCAGCCAGAGACCCAGGAACCTGGCTCTGCCCACCAGCGAGCCAGCACTAGCTCCAGGACTCCCTGGGCCACAGCCCCACCCACCAGCAGGCCAACACCAGTTCCAAGACACCTTGGACCCCTCAGCCAGCTGCCCTGGGATCCAGCCCCACTCAACAGTGGGCCATCACCAGCTTTTAGACACCCCCAAACCCTGGAGCCAGCCATGTGGAACTGGCCCTGCCCACCAGCAGGCTGACACTAGATACAGGACCTCTAGCCCCCACCACCACCCACTGCAGAGCCTAGCACCACCCACCAGTGGGCCAGCACTAATCCCGGGGCTTCCTGGGGCACTGCAGCCAGCAGCCTCATGACCCAGCCTCACTCACCAGTGGCCACCAGCCTCTGCACAAAGCAGGGCCTGGCAACCCACTGGACCAGGGGACAGCCACACCTACCCCACCACCCACAGTAGTGTGCCGGTCACAACAGAAGGACACACGCAGCCCTAACAGGGGGCACCCTTAGAGCATATAGCTCTGGTGACTAGAGGGGAGAGTTCGGCTGGGACACACAAGACATCTCCTACAAAAAGCCACTTCTCTGCAGTTGGGAAATGGAGCCAACCTACCAGATACAGAGAAATAAAATAGCAAATTGGACAAAATGAGGCAACAAAGGAATCTAATCCAAACCAAGGAACACGATAAAACCCCAGAAGAAGAACAAAGTGAAGTGGAGATAGGCGATCTACCTGATAAAGAGTTCAGGGTAATGATCATAAAGATGTTCAAAGAACTCAGGAGAAGATTGGATGAACAGAGTGAGGAGTTTTTAACAAAGATTTAGAAAATATGAACAAGAACCACACAGAGAAGAATACAGTAACTGAAATGAAAAATACACTACAAGGAATCAACAGTAAATGAAATGATGCAGAGGAATGGACGAGCAAGCTGGAAGACTGAGTAATAGAAATAACTGAAGCAGAATAGAAAAAAGAAAAAAGAGAAAAAGAAATAGGACAGTTTAGGAGACCTCTGGGACAACAGCAAGTGTACTAACATTTGCATTATAGGGTTCTTAGAAGGAGAAGAGAAGGAGAAAGAGAAAGGGGCAGAGAACATATTTGAAGACATGATAGCTGAAAACATCCCTAACCTGGCAAAGGAAAGAGATATCCAGGTTTAGTAAGCACAGAGAGTCCCAAACAGGGTCAAGCCAAAGGAGACCACACCAAGACACACTGCAGTTAAAATGGCAAAAATTAAAGATAAAGAGAGAATATTAAAATCAGCAAGGGCAAAGCAACAAATAACATACAAGGGAACTCCCATAAGGCTATCAGAGCAACTGGAATGAATCCAACTGGATCACGGTGTATGATCCTTTTTAATGTATCGTTGGACTCGGTTTGCTAATATGTGGTTGAGGATTTTTGCATCTATATTCTTCACAGATATTGGCCTGTAATTATCTTTTTTGGTAGTGTCTTTGTCTGGTGTTGGTATCAGGGTGATGGTGGCTTCATAGAATGAATTTGGGACCGTTCCCTCCTCTTCAATCTTTTGGAAGAGTTTGAGAAGTATAGGCGTAAGTTCTACGTATGTTTGGTAGAATTCACTGGTGAAGCTGTCTGGTACTGGACTTTTGTTTGCAGGGAGGTTTTTTTGTTTTGTTTTAATTACAGATTCTATTTCACTTCTAGTGATTGGTCTGTTCAAATTATCTGTTTCTTCTTGACTCAAATTTGGCAGGCTGTATATTTCTAGAAACTTGTCCATTTCTTCTTGGTTGTCTAATCTGTTGGCATATAACTGTTCATAGTATTCTCTTATGTTTTTTGGTTTTTGTGGGGTTTTTTTTGTATTTTTGTGGTATTGGTTGTTGCTTCTGTTTCATTTCTTATTTTGTTTATTTGGGCCCTTTCTCTTTTTTTCTTGGTGAGCCTGGCTAGAAGTGTGTCGATTTTGTTTGTCTTTTCAAAAATCTAGCCCTTGGTTTTATTGATCTTTTCTATTTTTATCTCTATTTTATTTGTTTCCCTCTGATCTTTCCCAAAGAACTGACTTTGGGATTTTTTTGGTTCTTCTTTTTCTAATTCTTTCTCTCTTTTTGTTTTTTTGAGATTTTTCTTGTTCCTTGAGGAAGGCCTGAATCGCTGTGTACTTCCCTCTGAGAACTGCTTTGGCTGCATCACATAGATTTTGGAAGGTTGTGTTTTCATTGTCATTTGTCTTGAGGTATTTCCTGATTTCTTCTTTGATTTCATCATTGACCCACTGGTTTAGTGGGAGCATGTTGTTCAGTCTCCATGTATTCGTTCTTTACCCATTTTTCTTTCTGTGGTTGATTTCTAGTTTCATAACACTGTGGTAATAAAAGATGCTTGAAGTCATTTCTATCCTCTTAAATGTGTTGAGGTTTGTTTTTTGACCTAGTACGTGGCCTCTCCTAGAGAACGTTCCTTGCACGCTTGAAAAGAATGTGTATTCTGTTTATTTGGGGGATGTAGTGTCCTGTAGATAGAAATTAAGTCCAAGTGGTCTATTGTGTCATTTAGGGCCTCTGTTGCCGTATTGATTTTCTGTCTGGAAGATGTGTCCATTGATGTCAGTGAGGTGTTAAAGTCTCCTAGTATTATAGTATTCCTGTTCATTTCTCCCTTTATGTCTGTAACTATTTGTTTTATATATTTAGGTGCTCCTATATTGGGTGTATATATGCTAACAAGTGTAATATCCTCTTCGTTATTGATCCCTTTATCATTATATAATGTCCTTGTTTGTCTTTATGGACTTTGTTTTGAGTCTGTTTTGTCTGATATGTGTATTGCTAACCCCGCTTTCTTGTTGTTTCCATTTGCATGAAATAGCTTTCCTTCTCCTCACTTTCAATCTGTCTGTGTCTTGTGCCCTGAAGTGAGTCTCTTATAGGCAGCATATTGTAGGTTCTTGTTTTTGTTTTTGTTTTTTTATCCATTCAGCCACTCTGTCTTTTGATGGGAGCATTTAGTCCACTGATATTTAAAGTAATTATTGATAAGTATGTACTTACTGCCATTTTAAACCTTGTTTTCCAGTTGACTTTGTAGTTCTCTATATCTTTCACTTTTGCCATTTTAATTATGCTACGTCTTGGTGTCACTCTAATTGGGTTCTTCTTGTGTGGGACCCTGTGTGCTTCCTGTACCTGGATATCGGTTTTCTTCTTTAGGTTTGGGAAGGTTTCAGCCATAATTTCTTCAAATACATTTTCTATCCCCTTTTCTCTCTCCTCTTCTTCTGGTACCCCTATTATGCATATGACTGTGCACATTATGCAAATGATTATGCATATTATGCATGCTTTATATTATCCTATAGATCTCATTTGTTTTCTTCATTTTTAAAAATTTGTCTTTCTGTCTGCTGTTCTGATTTGGTGATTTCCATTATTCTATCTTCCAGATCACTTATTTATTCTTCTGCTTTGTTTAGTCTGCTATTTATTGCTTTTAGTGTGTTTTTCATCTGGGCAATTGAGTTGTCTAGTTTTGATTGATTTCTCTTTATAGTTTCTAGTTCCTTGTTGCAGTGATCTGCATTTCTATCAATAATCTTTCTTAATTTCTTTAGCCTTTTTCTTACCTCCTTTCTGAATCTGGGGTCTAGTAGACTGGTGAGGTCTCTTTCATTATTTGTTCCTTCAGGGGATTTCTCTTGTTCTTTCCACTGGGGATAGTTCCTCTGTTTTTCATTCTACTTAACTTTCTTTGTCTCTGAATTTAGGAGAAGCATGAATCTACTGTGTTCTTGAAGAGGATCCCTGTGTAGACGGTATGAGTCCAATATCTTTGGTGCAAGGGCTGGTTTTGGTGTGGGTGCTTGCCACGTATTTCCTTAAAGTGTGCTGGCCCTTGTTCCCTTGATAGGGGGTGTGTTTGAAATTGTGTTGACCAGAGCCTGCACTGGTTGTTGGCTGGGGCCTCCTCTTTGCTCTATGGCTGTCACAGCCCTGTTGGGGCTGGGGTCTGCTTCCCAGCTGTTGGAGTAGAAGCCCTGAGGGTCAGGTTCAGTCAGGTTCCATTGCCCCTGAGCACATGCCCTGATGCAAAGGAGGTGACCACTGAAGCAAATGAGGTCCGTGTGGTCACCGCAAACCTATGTGCCTCCCGTGCAGGCATCCATGGTTGTGCTCAGAAGCAGCCCAAGGTTGCATGCCTTTCTCTGTTGTGTTCATTCCAGACTTAGTGCTGGGCTGTGGTGTGGAGTAGGCTGGTGCTGGGGGCCGGGGCCCTGTGGCTGCAGGAATTGAGGTGGTTGTGCCGCTGCCTGCAACCTGGGCTGCCTCTGTGGCAGACCTCTCCCAGGACCTGTCAGCTCCAGGTCTGGCTCCAAGCTATGGTGTAGAGTGAGCGGGGCCAGTGTGCTCCCACCGTGAAATGAACGGCTGCATACTCCTGCCCAGAGCCCGTCCAACCGAGATGCAGTGCCCGGCTGCTGTGCCTTTCCGTGGCGCCATCTGGTGCACGTGCTGGCAAAGTCCACCATGGCCAGACCTGCCCCCACTGTGTGCACACTGACAATGGGCACTGTGGCAGGACCTGCCCCCACTATGTGCGGGCTGACAATGGGCTCCTTGGTTTGGCCCAGGCCATACCCCAGGCCCTCCGGGCTGTCTCCACACATCTAGATCGAGTCCTCTCCCTGGACCTGTCTACCTAAGATTCAATGCTCAGCTGCTGTGTGCATCTGTGGCCCCACCACCTTGTGTGTGCTTTGGATTGGGAAGTGCAGCAAGGCAGCAGCCGCCAGTGCCAGTCTCTCTCTGCCCTGATTGTTCGCAAGCCAGCATGCATGCACTCCTTGTGAGTAGAATTTAGGCTTTTCCAGCCCCTCCATCTATCCCGGCGGCTTTTCCAGCAGGCACGGGGGCTCCCTGGGGTAAGGGTCTGCCTTTGTGTACCTTTCCTCCTTTACAGATCTCTCCCAGGGGTGCCAGGACCGTCCTCATGCCTTTGAAAATTTTTTCTGTCCTTCCTGGATATGTAGAGATATTCCTTGCAGCTTTGGTTGTGTAGGAGATCTTCTGCCAGTTTCCAGTTGGTTTTCTGCGAGAATTGCCTCACACGTACGGGTATTTTTAATGTGTTTGTGGGGAGAGGTGAGCTCCACATACTCCTCCTCCACCATCTTGATCCCCCTCCCTATTTGAGAGACTTTGAATTGCATCAAAGTGTCCCATATAAAAACAGATACACTAGACTAAATTAGAATTTCAGAATCCAGTGATAGTCAACTATTGCAAGTGCCTGTCAGTTTTTAGAGAGCACAGGATATGCCGTGTTTTTCCAGATTTCGTGGGGAAAAAAAAAGGTAGAGCATCATGTACATTTTAGATTATCACTGGACCCAAACAGGCTACATGAAGTAGATAATTCAAAAATCATCTGGTGATGTTACGGAAATGTAAAGTTCATTGATAGAACTTAGTCCTCAAAGCCTGCTTTTATTCTAAAGAAAACTGGCAAAGGTCTCTCATTTACATCATATGGGAACATATCCACCAGCAGTAGATGGCAGTGTGATATCGTAACAAGAAAACAATGTGGCTGTTTACGTAAAAACCCGTCTCACACTACTCTCAAAGACTCTATTTAGAATTATTTGGGGGGTGTGGCAAAAAAATAGTTACAATGAGTGGATAACAAGAGCCAAGCTAGGACCACTTCAATTCTCCCTGTCTAATAATTTTTAAAGCCTTGAACCACACTTATTTAATTTGTAAATGGTCTTCACGCGGATGGGACTTTCAAACTGTACCAGAGAATCATACCATCACAAATGACACAGTTTATGAGCAAAATCCCTGTAAGGAATCCCTGCCTTCTCGCCCCTTTCCATCCTTTGGCCTCAAAAGAAGTTTTCACTGTGGATGTAGTTTTCTGTTTCCAGGCTGTGGTAGTCCCCAAGAATGAGCTCAACCCCTAGAGCTGTTAAAATTTACACTGTGCTGGGGAAAGGGAGCACACTGAGTACTCTGAGAGGGAGCACCATCTACAATTGTTTCTCTTCTTTCCCACTGCTTGACACTGACAGTAAAGTCACTTCTAGTTAATTAACGAGTTTCTTAAAGGAACAAAGAAAAACATGTTTCGATTACCATTTCTATACAGGTACAGCAATATCTGGTAAGTTCTCTTGGATAACGTTACCAGATTAAGTCAATTTTACTTTCTGAAAGTAAATTCACATAGGCTCTCTACTTGTTGTACATATCTGTGTTTGAACCGAAAGCATTTTGAGTATTTGTGTTTAATTTAGCAGCATCACAAATGTCTGTTATTCTCCTTTCCCATTTCTCTGTGTTAAACAATGCCTCTAGCACTGACCTCCAAAACAGAAATATAGGCAAGTGACTTAACACATCTGTGCCTCCACTTTCTCATCTGTGAATACTGGAACAATAATCATAGTACCTAGTTTATAGAATTGCCACTATTAAAGGAGTTGACGCTTTAAAGTGCCTGACACATAGTAATCATTATATACATTTTTTTCCAAATTAAGAGCTAAAATTCACTTATTGAGTTTGCTTTAATTTCTCTTAGACTTGCATGGAATTACGGCAGCAAAGCTTACCTGTACCCACTGCTTAGGTTTTTGAAGTGGTCCTTAAAATATGGCAATGCTTATGGATTTAGGGAGGACCTAGTCCATTGCTATGTGTTAATTTATGTGTTAAATTTCACGTGTTATTAGGGAAAAAATCAGCACATGAAAGAAGCACATTAGCACATTAAAAAGAGGTTGGGGCAGGTGAAGCCAGCTTGTGTTCTGCGGAAGATCATCCGGAGGCACCACCATCAACGGGAAGCCCAGGAATGTGGGCAATCTCAGCTCTCCAGGTCTCGTGAAGAGAACGGCCTCCTGAAACACGCAGCCGGGAGACCCCTACTGTCACTATCCTACACTCAGGAGGCTGACCGAGCTTTTGAGCACCGTGGGCTCCTAAGGCTATGGTCACGTGGATGCGGCCATCAAGTGGCAGGCCCAGACAGTTATGTGGCAGGCCCAGACCTACTGGTCATGCCAGCACCACGAGCCCTTAAACCCTGAGCTCATGTAGTCTCTCTGGACCTATTGCCACTGTGATCATGTGGTGGATCCAGCTTTTCAAGTCGCTAGAGCATGGCAGACTCCTAAACCCTGCCCGTCATGTGGATTCATCCTGTCATGTGGCCCTCACTAGCTAGTGGCATGTGGAGGAAGCCTCAGCCCTCCAAGTCACAAAGGTGACCCGCTTCTGAGAGTCGTCTGGATGCTATGGTCGGTCACATATCCCCCTTGGTCACATATCAGGCTCAGCCATCTCTATCTCATGAAGATTGCTGGCTACCAGAATCTTCAGATCCCTGAGTCCACAGGGATGTGGCCGCTTCCATCACATGGCAGGCAAAGCGCCTGCAGTCATGTGAACAGCGCACCGCACCTACCTTTCGGCTGTTGGTCGTGTATATTCTACGGTCACGGGACATGCTGTGGTGTCTTGAGGCTCAGTTCTCTCGGTCACAGTTCAGGATTGAGGGCTCCTGAACCCCGAGGTCACCTGCATCCTTCTACTCTGTGGCCTCCCCCAGCCAAGCCCCTGGGAGTCAGGTGGGGCCCCACGGCGGCGCGCGTTACGTTACGTACGTCCCGCAGTCATGTGACGCCGTCAGGTCGCGACCGAGGGGGGCGCCCTTTCCGCGTGTGGAGAGCCTGCCCAGCGGTGGGTAGCTCGGCTTGGCCTTCTGAGGAGTCAGACCGAGAGGTGAAGACCTTTAGAATTAAGGTACTTGTCCTGGCTGAGGGGGAACTTTGATGAGGCTCTGGCTCCGATCCCAACCTTTCCCCCGACTTTCATATTCTGCCACGGTAGGCGGTAGGCGGTAGGCGGTAGGCGGTAGGCGGGTAGGAGGGGCGCCCGCCTGTCCTGGAGGTTTACTCAGAATGGGCGGGACAGCGGGCGGCAGGCGGTCATGGGCTGCTCTCGGCAGCTAGGCTCGGGAAACTGGGTGGACCCCTCCCTTCCCCCTTCCTTCCCAACCCCCACATTAAAGCCCTACTCTTGCTAATCTCTCTTCCGTATATTCCTATTCACTGCCTGCCTTGTGATGGCATCCTCTGCCCTCCTCTGACCACGTTTGTTATTAAGAACACCAGAGAACTCCTAGATGCCAGTTCGTATCGATGATTTCAAATCTGATCGGAATTTCTGTCTCTTAATTTGTTCTGTAGAGAGAGGCAAGGAGAGAGACTTTTTTTAATTTGATATTTTTTCAGTAAAAGTGTGAAAGTAGCCAGCACGTTAAGGTTCAGAATTTGTTTTGTGTATTTGCTTTGCTGATCAGCAGTTTTTCAAAGTGTGTGTGGGGTGGGATGCCATAATCTTTTTCTCCTTGGACTCTCTAAACGGCTTGAATTAGTCCAGCCAGACACCCCTGGCTTCTGCCTTTCCTCCTGATTTTCTAACCATTCCTTGTTACAGTCCTTGAAAGCTCTCCCCTTTCCTTCATGTGGGAAAAAAACAGTGAATTTATTTAAGAAAACCATGTTAAGTAAAATTATAGATGATACATTTCATAAAAATCACGTAGATGGTACTTAATGAGTAAAATGCAGCAAGAAAAAGATGGTGTTTACATTTGTGAGGGATTTAAATATTGTTTGAGAGATGGTTAAAGGGGTGGTATATATATTTTTTATTATATAATGGCCATTTCTTTCCTCTCATTTCAGCACTTTCAGGTTTGTTCTACAAGACACTATGTCTGAGAGACAGCAACAACAAAAATGGTTTTATCCATTGAAGAAATACGGGACATACAAAAATGAAGGTAAAAAGGATTTCTATATTGTCATATTTTTAAGATAATATGCCACTTGAATCTCAACGAGAAGGGTAGTGTCTTAGCTTGTTCAGGCTGCTGTAGTAGAACACCATGGACCGGGTGGCTTATAAATTACAAAAATTTATTTTTCACGGTTCTGGAGTCTGTGAAGTCCAAAATCAAGGCACCAGCAGGTTCAGTGTCTGGTGAGAGCCTGCCTCCTGGTTCATAAAGGGCTGTCTTCACGCTGTGTCCTCACATGGCAGAAAGGGCAAGGGAGCTCTCTAGGTGCTCTTTTATAAAGGCACTAATCCCATTCATGACGGCACCTCCCTCATGACCTAATCACCTACCAAAGACTCTACCTGCAAATACTGTCACCTTGGAGACTAGGTTGGTACATAAACATTCAGTCTGTAGCAGGTAGTTTCGTCAAGCTATATGGGAATGGAACATGTTTCCACAGACCACTGGAAGTACTAGTGTTCCTCAGAAAACATTTTGGGAAAGCCTGTTCAAACTAAATCTCTTCTACCGCATTAATACCTTGTACCTTTGTTTACTAAGAACAATGTATGCTTACTAATAATTATAACCTGTTCTTCTCATTAAGAAACTACTTATTGCTAACTCATTTTATCTTATGTCATTACTCATTCTCTCTTTTGCTTAATCTTTCCACTTTTTCATTCTTTACATATAACCTCAATTTATGTTTCTGATATCATGATGGCAAGAAATAAATGCATAAGTGCTAGTCATTAGGAAGCCTTCAAAATAAAATAAAATGCCCCACTCTTGAAAAGACGATACAACTTACCCGTAAGGATGAGTGGATGAAGTAGCTCTCATTTTATACCAATTTTCCACACTTTTCCAAAACTAGTTTGTTATTATTATTTAATAATTATAGCTGCCATTTTTTGAGTTCCTGTTATATGTCAAGCACTGTGGCAACCTTGTCATACCAGCTTTGTCATTTAATCCTCAGAAAAATCCTGAGAGGATGTTATTTTAGAACCTTTTTTTTTTTTTTTTTTTTTTAAATATTTATTTATTTATTTATTTATTTATGGCTGTGTTGGGTCTTCGTCTCTGTGCGAGGGCTTTCTCTAGTTGTGGCAAGCAGGGGCCACTCTTCATCGCGGTGCGCGGGCCTCTCACCATCGTGGCCTCTCCCGTTGCGGAGCACAGGCTCCAGACGCGCAGGCTCAGTAATTGTGGCTCACGGGCCCAGCTGCTCCGTGGCATGTGGGATCCTCCCAGACCAGGGCTCGAACCCGTGTCCCCTGCATTGGCAGGCGGATTCTCAACCACTGCGCCACCAGGGAAGCCCGAGGATGTGATTTTAATTTACAGATAAGATACAAGAATCAAGATAGGCTAGATTATGCTGTGGTAATAGACAGTCCCCGTATCTCAGGGGCTTATTCCTCACTTCGACTACATGTCCATGGCAGGTGCATGCCCCTCACGGGATGGTGGACTATGGGGGTCTGAGCCATTCTTGCTGGAATGACTTGGAGACCCAAACTGACAGAGCAGCCATCATCTAGAGAGTTGTCAGTCCCTGTGCCTGAGGAGAAGAGGACCCTGCAAGGTCTCAAACCAACAACCATATGTTCTGGCCCAGAAATAGCACATGTCACTCACAACCCATCAGCCAGAACCAGTCACATACACAGCCCTGCCCAAACAAAGGAGGTCAAGAAGTACAGCTCCTCCAAGTCCCGGGAACAGGGACAAATGGAAACCCATGGCAAACAGCACTACCGCATGATGAAATTGAGGCTCAGAGAGGTAAAATACTCGCCTAAAATCACATACGCAGTAAGTGACAGAGCACATTCTGGATATATGATTTCAAAGTCCGTGCTCTTTCTGTTCCTACTCCTTTCTATATTGTATGCTCTCCTCTTCAATGAAGTTCATACGTACTTATCATAGCAGTTCCTTTGCTTCAATGCTGCAGTTCCATCTCCCTTAATCATCTGATATTCCAACAATGGATTTAATTAAACCCCCCACATTGGTAAGCCACAGGTCTTTTCCAAGCAATTAAATGTACTGGATATTTGGATATCCGTGCTATTCGAGGATAGCAATTATAAAAGAAAACATGACGGTAGATGAAAAGACTGTGGATTTGTCGCATACTTGTTACAAATCATCTCATGCATTTCCATATTGGCAAGAAAAAAATAATAAAAGTCAGAGCCAAAGTTAATGAAATCGATAACAGATATGGAAGAGTTGAGTAAAAATGCTAGATGTTAGTGCTTTCAAAATATAAAAAAATAAGGAAAGCTTTGGCAGTATGGGTCAAGAAAATTAGAAGGCACAGATAAGCCACTTTCGAAGAAGGTGTCTTGCTTATACTGACAGTAAAGATTTAAAAGATAATATTATGAAAAAGATATGCTGATAATTTGAAAATTAATACTAAATGGGTAAATTCTAGAAAAAAGAACTTTATATTGGGGAAACAGAAAATATTAATATTAAGCTTATTCTTGACAAAGCATGCATGAGAAGGCAAAATTACTGGTGAATCTTAATTAGTTATAAAAATGCCAAAAATAGAAATAAGATAATGGCAAACTTAATCCAGCAATGGCTAAAACAGATAATACAGCAGGGCAAAGTTGTGCTTATACCAAACTTGCAATGTTGGTTTAACATTAGGAGATTCATAATGTAGTTCAACACATTAATAGGTAAAGGAGCAAGAAAAGGATGATTATCACAAAGATTCTAGAAAAAAAAATGCATGCAATAACATTCAACAACCAATCAAGATTAAACAACCACAAAAATAACTCTTAGCTAACTGGGAATAGAAAGATATTTCTTTAAAATGATAATGTGTACTTTACAAAAACTACAACAAACACCGTACGTAATAGTGAGACATTAAAAGCATTCCATTCAAACTCAGAAGAGGCAAAGATGATTCATATAATCACTTCTGTTCAACATCTTACTGAGTCTCCTAGGCATTGCAGTAAGCCAAAATACATACATACATTAATTAATACATGCGTAAAAGTGAAAGGGAACAAAACTGTGAGTATAATTGTCTTCATATAAAACTCAAGAGGCTCTATGGAAAATTATAATAATAGTGATTAACCAGTTTATTGGATGTAAGACTAATATACACAAAATAATTGCACGAAATAGAAAATAATATTTTCATTGTGAGTATACCAAGATAACCCAAAAGTACTAGACACAGGTAATTGGCCCCAAACCCAACAATTGGATAGATTTTTTTTTAACATCTTTATTGGAGTATAATTGCTTTACAATGGTGTGTTAGTTTCTGCTTTCTAACAAAGTGTATCAGCTATACATATACATATGTCCCCATATCTCTTCCCTCTTGTGTCTCCCTCCCTCCCACCCTCCCTATCCCACCCCTCTTGGTGGTCACCAGGCACCGAGCTGATCTCCCTGTGCTGTTCGGCTGCTTCCCACTAGCTCTCTGTTTTATGTTTGGTAGTGTATATATGTCCGTGCCACTCTCTCACTTCGTCCCAGCTTACCCTTCCCCCTCCCCGTACCCTCAAGTCCATTCTCTAGTAGGTCTATGTCTTTATTCCCGTCTTGTCCCTAGGTTCTTCATGACCATTTCTTTTTAGATTCCCTATATATGTGTTAGCATACGGTATTTGTTTTCCTCTTTCTGACTTAACTTCACTCTGTATGACAGACTCTGTGTCCATCCACCTCTCTACAAATAACTCAATTTCGTTTCTTTGACTGCTTTTCCTTTGTTTCTGCATTTCCTCACTTCCCTAATTAGTAACTGCTTGAGTCTGTTCTTTGGAACTCAGGGAAGGCCTAGGAGGCCAAAGCCTTTTTCTACAGACAAGAAACAGGGAACACAGCAGGGCTTTTGTACCCAGGAGGGCCCTGAAGGGTTCTGTTCAGTGTCAGTCCCCCCTTTTCTTTGATACTCCTCAATCCTGAGGGGATCCTGAGTGGGACAAGAGAGGGAATAAAGTTTTGGATAGAGAAGTTAATCATCAACCTGGCAAGGGAACTCGGTTTTAGGGGGACTCGGTTTCAAGAGTTACCACCTGTGGTCACTTGAATTGAAATGCCTTTGAAGTCAATGTGTTGGTGGACCAGGCAGCTGCTGTTTGGGACCCAGAGGACACTCCTTTCCCCCACAGCATTGAGAAACACATTAGTGTGGAGGGCATCTTCATCTGTGAAGTGTTCTGAAGTGGCTGACTTGTGTAGGCCACAGATGAGATGGGAGATTCTGCCATTGACACGGTCACCCTCATTTGAGTGGAGATGTTGGGGTTCTGGTGTTGCAGGCCCAGTAGGAGCACTTAATCTCCTGCCTCAAGGTGAGTGCTGTTTACCTAATAAACAGCAAGGATGGAAGGGTAGTCACATTGGTTTGACCTGTAGCAACCTCTGAATGTGGCTAATTGATCAACAGATCCCTTGGATCTTGAAATATCTGACATACTCCAAAGTTGCATTTGATCAGTGTAAAAATAAATAAAATATAAATAAATATTTGTAATAACATATAAGAACATAAAAATAAAGAAATCAAGCTCTAGGTCTGGTGACTTGACCTATCTTGATGGCAAATGGTAGTCCCTAACTCAGTTCCCACACTTGAGCCAGAACACCATGAATGAGTGGACTACTGAGGAAGGACCCTATGGTGAAGCCGCAAGTTACTGCAGTAAATCTTCTTCCCAGGCTTAGCCAAAGGGACCGTCAGCCATTTACCACAGTTACTGTGCATTTGCTTTAAGGACACTTGCTCTAAGCCAGAGCTCAGCAAACTCCCTGGAAAGGGCCAGGTGACAAATATTTGAGGCTTTGTGGGCCAGTTTGTCTCTTTCGTAACTACTCAGCTCTGCTGTTGTAGAGCGGAAGGCTCCAGAGACAAGTATGGCTGTGTTCCAATAAAACTTTGCATGTGGACATTGGCGTGTGGATTTCAAATAATTTTCACGTGTCAAGAAATATTATTTTTGTAACCATTTAAATATGTAACAACCATTCTTAGCTTGCAGGCCCTAGAAAAACAGGCCACAGGCCAGGTTTGGCCCATGGGCTGTAGTCTGCCAATCTCTAATTTAAGCTAATGGAATCACTAGGTCCCTAAAACAACAGAGTGGAAAGCCAGCAAAATGAGGTGGCATCCATTCCTAGGGTCTCTGGCAGGCATAAACCCAAAGCTGATACTTTAATACAGTAGCTTTCAACTGTGGTAGCACACTGCAGTCACGTGGAGAATTTAGAAAATGTGGGTGCCTGGGTCTCAACCCAATTCTGCTTTAATTATTGTGGGTATAGCTTGGAGCTGGTGGCATTCTCAAACTCCCCAAGGGGCTCTACTGTGTAAACGAGGTGGAGAACTACAACCCATACTGTGGGATATTACTCAGCAATAAAAATGGCAGGAACATAAACGGATTTCAAAAACATGATGCTGGCTTTAAAAAGCCAGACACAAAGGTGTGCAGTATGTATGATTCCGTTTACAAGAAATTCTGCAGCAGGCAAAACGAATATATAGGGACTGTGAGCAGATCAAGGTTTATATGGAGCTGGGAGATGGAAAGATTAACTGGGAACCATTTGGAGTGTGGTATATGCTTTATATCTTGACTGAGGTGGTGGTTAGCTCTAATCCCTGATTTTTACATGTAAGTAATTTGAGATCAGGAGAAGCCGGGTGAATCGTCCAAAGTGATGTAGCTTAATAATCAGAGAGAAGACAGGTAGATCTGATTATCAGTAATTGTTTCTATTATGCTAGGTAATGAGTCAGTAGCAATAGTGCTTCCCCCCAAGGCCGTGGCAAAACCCTGACCCAGCCTTTTATACAAGTAGAGCAGGGACATGAAAGTACACCTCTTGTGCATTCCAAACACCTGCTCATAAGCACAGTTGACATTCTCACGTGTTCTTTATGTTGACTTCTTTACGTTTGTATTTACATATCCAAACAAAAACTTTTCTTAATATTTCCTTTTGAGTAATCACACTCTAATGTACAGGTTTAAAAATTATGGTAAAAATGCGTAACATAAAATTTACCATCATAACCATTTTTAAGTGTACAGTTCAGTACTGTTAAGTTGATTCACATTGTTGTGAAACCAATCTTCAGAACTTTTTCGTCTTTCAATTCTGAAACTCTACACATTAAACAGCAATTCCCCTTTGTCCCTTCCCCCCAGTCCCTGGTAACCCCATTCTACTGTCTGCTTCTATGAATCTGACTACTTTAGATACCTTTTCTTTTTAAACCCATGGACTCTGTTTACTATAGTTTTCCCAACTTTTTTTAAAAAAATTATTTATTTATTTATTATTTTGGCTGTGCCGGCTGTTTGTTGCAGCATGCGGGATCTCTAGTTTCGGCATGCAGACTTCTTAGTTGCAGCATGTGGACTCAGTTGTGGCATGCAGGCTTCTTAGCTGTGGCATGCGGACTCTCAGTTGCAGCATGCTTGCAGGATCTAGTTCCCCGACCAGGGATTGAACATGGGCCCCCTGCAATGGGAGCATGGAGTCTTACCCACGGGAACACCAGGGAAGTCCCTAGAAAGCTTATGCAAGTGGAATCATACAGTATTTGTCTTCTCGTGACTGGCTTATTTCATTTAGCGTAATGTTCTCAAGGTTCATCCATGCTGTAGCATATGACAGAATTTCCTTCCTTTAAAAGGCTGAATAATATTCCATTGTATATATATATATATATATATATACATACCACAATTTCTTCATCCATTTATCCATTGATGGGCATTTTAATTGTTTCTACTTCTTGGCTGTTGTGAATAGTGCTGCTATGAACATAGATGTGCAAGTACCTCCTCAAGATTCTACTTTGAGTTCTTTTGGATATATACCCAGAAGTGGGATTGTTGGGTCATATGGGAGTTGTAGTTTTCATTTTTTTTGGAGTCTCCATACACACTCATAAAGAATGAATGGGTCAAAGAAGAAGTCACAAAGGAAATTAGAAACTGCTTTGAGACAAATTAAAATGAAAGTCCATCATACCAAAACTTATGGGATGCAGCAAAGGTGTGCTAAGAAGGAAGTTTATAGCTTTAAATGTGTACATTGAAAAGACAAAAGATCTCAAATCAACAACGTAACTTTACACCTCAAGAAATTAGAAACAGAAGAATAAACTAAAGCCAAAACTAGCAGAAGGAAGGAGATATATAAGAGCAGAGATAAATGAAATAGAGAAGAAATACAACAACAATAGAAGAAAAGTAAATGAAGCTAAGAGTTGGCTTTTTGTTAAAGCTACACAAAATTGACAAACGCCTTAGTTAGACTCACTAAGAAAAAAAAATAGAAGACACTCAAATAATTAAAATCAGAAATGAAAGAGGGACATTACAACTGATACCAGAGAAATTAAAAGGATTATTAGCGAATACTGTGAATAATTGTATGCCAACAAATTGGAAAACCTAGAAGAAATGGATAAAGTCCCCCAAACAGACAATCTAGCAAGACTGAATCGTAAAGAAATACATAATATGAACAGATCGATTAATGAGGAAGGAGATTTAATCAGTTCTCAAATATCTCCCAGCAAAGTAAATCCCAGGACCACAAGGCTTCACTGGATTATTCTATCAAGTACTTGACAAGGCGATGTGTGAGATTGCTTGTGTCTGAATCACCTTGATGAGGGAGGTCTCTAGCCCTGTTTAGGCACCCGACATAGTTGGTCAGCCGGGGGACTGCGGTATTTGTTAGCTGGCCCCCTTCTACGCTTTCCCCTTGGCAACGTTATTTCTGAAGGAATGTGGGTTCTTGCAAATGACTCTGGCTCTTCCTATACACCATACATAGACCACATGCCCTTACTGCTCCCTTTAAAATGTGAATTTTTCCCTTTCATTGCTGGATTTTCCTGAAAACGAGTTGGTTGCCTGGCATTCTCCAAAGGTCACCAATAAGGTTCCTCTTTGTTGTTGCTATTGTTGATGAGTATCATTATGAACTCCTGGCTTTTGAACATGTTGGTGGGCTTCAAACCATTGTTATGTGGTGTTGAGCAGAGGAGTGAAATGATTTGACTTGCGCTCTGCTGCTGGGTTGAAAGCAGACAGGTAAGGGAGCCAGGATGAAAGCAGAGGGGCCAGCTGGACAGCAGTACAGTCCAGGAGATAGATGTTGGTATCTTGGCCAGGGTGGTGGTAATGGAGGTGGTGAGAAGTGGCTGGCTTCTGGACATACTTTGAGAGAGGGGCCGAGAGAATTTCCTGACCAGTTGGATGTGGAGTGTGGGAGAAAGAGAGCACGCCAGGCCCCCTCCGAGGTTTGGGGACCGAGCAAGTGGCGTTTGTGGGTCCAATGCCCTATCTGTGTTTACTTTCACTTCCAGTGCCACACAGGGCAAGTCCCAAGGTTGTGAGTAGCAGGATTGCCTTGACAGCGGGCCACATAGGGAAAGCAACGGCTCCTCAGAGGAGTTCATCTGAGGCCTGGTCGTAATCACTCCATCGTGGAGTGATCAGCCCTGGACGGATCTTTACTCGTAAGCGTGCCCTGAGACAACATGGAATAGTTAATGTACAAAAGGCACAGCCCACAAACCTGGAGAGCCTTAAGTATTGCAACCCAAAGGAAGCTGGTTTCTAACAGTGTAATTACCATAATCCTCCCTCCCCACAAGCCACTGGTATGATTATCTGCTGGTTCCCTGTTTCAGTGGAATGTGTTAAAAATAAAATACCCTTAGTGAATCCACCTATGGGGAAGAGAATTGACACGATCTTATTTCTGCAGGTGCCGAAAAACTTCCAAATCTTTTCCCATGGTGAATTAGATATGTTGGAGGGGAGAATTTGTGGGCGGAGGGGTGAACAACAACACAACTCCTAGGAGTGAATAAAAGGTGAGGTATAACCAGGACACTTTCTAAGCGTGCCTGTGGCTTCAGTATCCAATACAGTAGATGTCAGAGCAAAGAAAATGAACAAGAGCCAAAGAGAGGCCTTACAGAATGATGAAAGGATCAGGACACCAGGGAGACATAAAGATCCTAAATGTGTATGAACACAAACAACAGAGCCTCAAAGTACATGAATCAAAAACTGGTGGAGCTGAAAGGAGAAAGAGCCAGATCTATAAGTATAGTGGGGGCCTTCCACACCCACCTCCCTCTTAGCAAGTGACAGAATTACCAGAGAGAAAATCAGCAAGGATATAGGAGACCTGAATAACACAGGAAACTAACGAGATCTTCATGACATAAATAGAACAGTCCGCCCACCAACAGCAGAGTACAGGTTTTTCCCCGAGGGTCTCTGTAACATTCACCAAGTTAGACCATCTCCTCGACCATCAGACAAGCCTCAGTAAATTCAACAAGAACTGAGGGACTTCCCTGGTGGTGCAGTGGTTAAGAATCCGCCTGTCAGTGCAGGGGACACAGGTTCGAGCCCTGGTCAGGAAGATCCCACATGCTGCGGAGCAGCTAAGCCCACGCACCTCAACTACTGAGCCTGCGCTCTAGAGCCCTCGAGCCACAACTACTGAGCCCGCGTGCCACAACTACTGAAGCCCGCGTGCCTAGAGCCCAAACTCCGCAACAAGAGAAGCCGCTGTGACGAGAAGCCCGTGCACCACAGCGAAGAGTAGCCCCACTAGCCGCAAGTAGAGAAAGCCTGTGTGCAGCAACGAAGATGCAACGCAGACATAAATAAAGAAATTAAATTATTTTAAAAAAAAAAAGAAGAATTGAAATGTCCCAGAGTGTGTTCCCTGGCCACGATGGAATCAAATTAGAAACCAGTAATAGAAAGCAAAAAGAAGAATCCCTAAACACTTGGAAATGGTGGCTGACACATCATTCCAGGTTATCATTCACACCCTTGTTATAGAAGAGCTGAAGTGAGGAAGAGTTGCCTGCTGAGCTGAAAGGCATTTCAGGCTGGCCCAAAAGAGAGCTCACGCTGGCTCTTGCAAACAGAGTATTGTTCAGGGCAAGGCTGGAGGGAGGGAGACAGTTCAGGAGGCTGTGACATCAATGCCACCTGACAGTAAAGCTCCTAGTGCACTGGCAAAGGAAGTCCAGCTAGCTTGCTGGTTGTTAGTGGAATCGGTGTGGTGGCTGATTGGATTTGGGAAGCACGAGAGAGGTATTGGTGTGGTTGTTGGAAAGTCCTGAGAGAAGGCAAGATTCGGGTGCCTTCCTGGTACATATATGACTGGTGTCCAGTCTAACCCATGGACGCATACACCTCGGTTCCTTATCAGTCCTGCTCCACTGTGTTAAAAGTTTCAACGCAGTTGCCCTCTCCTCCCTCCTCCTTCTCCTCCCTCTTTCTCCTCCTTGTCCTCCTCTTCCTCATCCTGCTCCTCCTCGATTCTTCCCCTGATAGTGCCATCTGTCGGATAAGGCTGTCCTCTCTGCACAGGCAGAAGAGTGTCCTTTCTGAGGTTTGTGGGATTGGTCCCTTAGGCAAAGTTGGCACTGTGCCTGCCCTACCATCCTGTTACCTAAGACATGGTACATGGTAAGTGCACCACAGATGTGTCTTCAAACTTGTATTTTTGTTCCTCTTTTCAGAATACAGTGATGGTGGTAGACCACCTCAAGGAAGAAAGAAAGGTTGTAGTTCTTTCCCAGGTAATTCTGGCAAGAGGAGCCCTCATTATGAACTCGGTGGGGGTGAGCCTCAGCCCTCACACCTCCAGGAGGATGATGGAAACGTGGTGAAGAGGGATGTCCAGGAGGACCCCGAAGTAAGACAGTAAGTGACCAGGCAGCAGGGTTTGTACACAGCAGCCCCTGGGACTATGCACCTCTCTCACTCTCCGTGGACTTGTTTTTCTTCTGTCACTGCAAAACTGAAGCATGCTAGAAGTGAAATAATGGTTGAGCAATCCTAATTGTAGTGCTGGTGTCAAAGAGACGAGGGTGTACAGAAGACTTTCTTAGCACGTATGGCCACTCACCCTCCTTCTCTCCACATCCCCCCTGCAGCTCTCCCTGTACCATCCGAGGCAACGAGATGACAGTGGGATGGCACAGTGAAGGCCACATGCATATGACTGTGTGGGGAAACAGAAAACCTCTGGAGAGAGAAATGCGGGAGAACACACAAGATGGAACCCCAGGGAGCTGGTTCAGGGTCACCGTGAGTATCCTGAAAAATGTATGGAATGTGCAGGAGAGAAAAGTCAGGGAGAGTTGTGTTGGGCTCATGTTGAGATGCTGGTTTATTTCACTGGGGACAGCTTGTAAGCTGTCCTTTTTATGACCAGGAGTTAACAATCTTGTTCATCTAAGGGCAGATTCAGAGAAGCAGTGTAAAGGGAACAGGCTGACTGTGAGGAGAACGGAGGAGCCTGTCTCAGAGCAAAGATGGAAACTACTGCCAAGGATATGGAGCAACTCCACATTGGAGGTCTCAGTTTGGCAAGCTGAGTGTGGGAGATGGAGGGTCGAGCCTCTGGAGACCTTGTCTGAGGGGCAAGCACTGTCTGCACTGGGTAGGATCTCCTGGAAATTTATAAAAGGAAGATCATCTCTGACACCTTGATTATTTGGAAGAGAGCTTGACTGCAGAGAAAGAGTATTTAGGAAATCCATATTGCACACACCCATAAGAAATCATGCCAGTGGTCCCTTCTTTAGAAACCCTGTCAAGCTCAGTAGAAGGCCGGAAAAGAACAGGAAAAGGTTCGTCCTCCAGCCTAAATTCCCTGTTGTCTGTCCTCTCTCCCATCCCTTCTTTTCATCCTAGATTCCTTATGGGGTAAAGTATGACAGGACATGGCTAATGAACTCAATCCAGAGCCATTGCAGTGTCCCCTTCACTCCAGTGGACGTAAGAGAGGATGCCGAAGCCAGACGCATGGGCACAGGGAAGGGGGAGAGAGAGACCTGGTTCAGCAGGGTCTGCTGGCTTCTGATACTATTGCTGTTGCATTCAATCCCTGTAGTTCCACTTTATGCACACTGGGGCTGAGTTCTTTGTCCAAGAAGCTAGCACTGCCTCTGCATTGATGGATGTCAGCTACAAGATTTGTGACGAGGAGAGCCGAAAGGTGTGTGTCGCGGGCATTACCTGTACCTCATCCTGAGGAAGGAGTACAGGCCAGGGTCTGGTTGTCTTCTTTGGAACTAGAGTTCCTGGTGCTTACCCCACCTCTTCTTCCTGCAGATACCTGTGTTTGTCAGCCCCTCCGCTGCTCCCTACTCTGTGCAGGATAAGTTGAAACCAGAAGAAATGGAGCAGCTAAAAGTAATGCAGACTCAAGGCATTTTGTGTGCCAGCGCTCAGACCCACCTCTCCTTCCTCCAGCCCCCCGTCCCCCTCGCCCCTGATTTCCCTGCCACCACCACAGCCTCAGAGCGGCTCTCTCCATCTCTCTCTCCGCAGCTGACCTTGAGCAAACGATTTGATGTCTCCCAGCAAGCTCTTGACCTCCGGAGGCTCCGCGATGACCCAGGTACGGCTGACAGCAGTAATTCTAGGGTGGGCGAGGGCAGAGGGGTCTTCCTGGAGGGAGACTTAGGGATGGTAACGTGGGGCGGGGCTGGTGCTGGCCCCAGACCCCACTCAGCCATCTGATTCCCTCCCCTCTCCTTCCTGAAGACTTGTTGGGCCATATTGATATAATTCTGAATCGAAGAAACTGCATGGCTGCCACCCTGCAGATCATCAAAAAAAATTTCCCTGAGGTGAGGCTGTAGGCCCAGTGCTGGTATTAGGGTAGGGGGTGGAAGAGATGGGGTGGAGGGCAGATTTGTCTCCAAGGTCCTAGATAGTAACCTTCACTCTACCTCTTCTTGCCCCAAAGCTGTTGTCCTTGAACTTGAGCAGCAACAAACTGTACCAGCTGGATGGCCTGTCTGACATTATACAGATGGCCCCCACTGTCAAGATCCTGAACCTCTCCAAAAATGAGGTGAGAAGAGGGAGCCAGATCAAAGTTGGGTTGAGAGTGGGGAGGGGGCGTGTTAGTGGCCATCAGAGTGATGACAGGAGGCAGGTGAAGGTACCTGTGGGGGAGGGAGGGCGCTGGGGGTGCAGAGAGCCGGATGTCCCTCTTTCCCTGGGATTCCTTTTCCCTCTTCCGCCCCATATTTCTCAGCTGACGTCTGTGTGGGAGTTGAGCAAGATGCAAGGGCTGAAGCTTGAAGAGCTGTGGCTGCAAGGGAACCCATTGTGTGGCACCTTCCCCGACCAGTCCACCTATGTAAGGTCAGTGTGAACACCCTGTCACCCTTCCTGGTGACCTTCACCCGTGGGAGCCTAGACTATCTGTGACAGTGCCCCTTTGCCAAAGGTGGCAGCCCTGGTCTTCTGGGAGGATCAGAGGCCCCACCTTCTGCTCTCTCTGTGCCTATCACCGGTGAGGAGTTTCCTTCCCCTGACCTGCTCACCTCTGCAGGGGCTCTGGGGTCTGTTTCCAGCTCTCTGCGCCCAGCTATGTTCCGCCAAGGCCTCTCAAGAGTGTGCCGCAGGAAGCAGGGCTTCTCCTCCTCACCAGGACCAGGAGCGACCAGCCTTGATCCAGATGCTGGCGCCCTGGACTGAGAAGGGTCCTCCAGTCCAGGGCCTCTTGCTGAGAGAAGCCTTCTTTCTTCGTGCTGAGATGGCGTTTGCCTCCCCCGTTCTGAGAGGGGCCCTCTTCCCCTTCCTCCAAAGGGGTCCCCCCTCGTCTCCCAGGTTGACATGGGGGCTTTCCTGCGCCATGCTGAGGGCTGAGGCCGTGGGTGGCTGCTGTCATGACATCCATTCTGCTGGCCCAATGCCAGGAGCTGGACCCTCCTTGGGAAAAAGCAGGGCTCCTTGAGTCAAGGGGCCAGACGTGGGCCCCCGCCAGTGATCAGAGGGCTTCCTGAGGCAGGAGTGGAAGGCAGAGGGCAGAGGTGGTAGAGGAGACAGAAGGACAGGGCTCTCAGGGGCACTTTCCATCCCTCCCTGCACACGTCACGTCATCCCATCTGGTCCTTCACAGGAGCCCTGGGCAGCCTGAGACAGGTACGGTTCCTCAGATAAAGAACGAACTCAGACAGGTGCAGGGGTCATCAGGAGAGAAGACGGTGATCATAAGAGTGGGCCACGGATCCTCAGCCCCATACTGAGCTGGGACCTGACCCTTTCCTCATTCTGGGGGAGATGTGCCCCCATGGCGGCCCTGGTTCCCATGCCCAAGTCTGGCTGAACTCACACAGGTGACAAAGTTTCAACCAGCATCCAGTGGGGCCCCAGCCCAACATGGGCATATTTTCCATTCCTACCTGGTGTGTCTGGGTGATTCTGGGGCAGGTGAAGAGCCGCAACAGGGGCGCCGTTTCCCCTTTCTTCTCTCTTCTTCCCTGACCCCGACCACGGGAGAGCTCCTTTCCCTTCCCTTTGTTTTCTCTCTCTCCCTTGTCTCTGTGCTCCTATGTCTCTCTCATCTCTCCCCTCCTACCTTCACTCCCTTTCTGCCTTCATCCCCTCCATCTCCCTCCCTGAGCCCCACCTCACTCACCTCCCTGGCCCAGCATCCTGGGCCATCCCTGAGGGGTGTCCGGGTCTTGCCAGAGTGCTGGACCCCCAGTGAGGTAGCAGAGCCCCGGGCTCCCACCCCATTCCCTCTTCTCCCCACAGCCTTCAGTGGGGCCCTGGAGGAAGGAAGGGAGGAGAAGGAAGCCCTGCAGTATGGGTTTGAAATGCTGCTCCCTGTGGCACTGGAGAAGGGAGTGCGAGTAGCCTGGGTGGAAGCTACCCAGGCGAAGGAGAGGAAGGGAGGGAGGGAAGGAATATTAAAGTGAAGGTATTGAGAGAGATGAGGAGACAGTGCCTTTCAGACAGTAAGCTGACAGATGCTCAGTGCTCAACAGGGAAGTGGACCGAAAACCCTTAAAATCAGAAGCAGAGGTGGGCAAAGGGCGCTGCTGGATGGGCCAGAACACACTGATCTCTGTTTATGGTATGACTGTTTTCACTCAAAGGAAGCATTGCAACCTTGAACTATCAACCATCTCTTCTCTATTTTTGGTTTTGGACAGGGCCATCAGAGATCGTTTCCCGAAGTTATTACGCCTAGTAAGTGCCTACGTAAATCATTGTCTCTTATGAATGTCGGTGATCTCTGCACCTGCCCTCAAGCCCTTTGGGTCTTGCCTAGATCACATATTAGCATCAGAACCTTAACCATTTTGGGGGGCATGGACTCCTGAAAATGACATGGATAGACTTGCTGGAAAAATACCCATAAATACACACACGCACACACACAAGTTGAATATAACACTAGAGACTTCCAGGACCTCATGATGAAGACATCCAGTGTAAGCTTTCCCATGGAATTTCCAGGGCCCTTTCACACCTGACCTCTGACCCTCACCCTCCTGGGCCCATCCTTTTCCTGGATCATCCAGGGCAACTCCCCTGGTCTCCACTCCTGACTTCCTCTTCCCTTCGCCAGGATGGCCTGGAGTTACCGTCACCAGTTACCGTTGAGGTTGACACTCCCTGCGTATTAAAGCCCTGCAAGGTGAGGAAGAGGATCAAACAACATTTGGGGTGTTGCAGGGAGGATTTATCCACTGCATAGTCTCAAATGCCATTTGATTCCAGGGCAGCTACTTTGGATCTGATAAGCTGAAGAGGCAAGTCCTGCAATTCCTGCAGCAGTAAGTACCTCTGGGAAGCTGAGCAAGGTTGGGAAGGCGAGGACAGGTGAGGCCACCTAAGCACAGGTTTGCTCAGGGGAATTTCCAGGTCTCATTTGAGGTCCAGACCACAGAGATAGACTGTCCTCATTGCTCCCGCTCAGGTTCTACTTGATCCATGACTATGGAGACCGACGGTGTCTCATGGCTTTTTATCACGAGGAGGCCTGCTTCTCCCTGACCATTCCCTTCCACCCCGAGGACCCAGCCCCGTGAGTATCACAGCACAGGCTCTGCTCCTGGGCCGTGTGCCTCCCCAGCAGACACAGGCCAGCTCCTGCAAACACCCACCACCCACTGTTGCTCTTTGTCTCCTAGAAGCAGCTTGTGCAAGTACTTCAAGGACAGCCGGAATATGAAGAACCTCACGGACCCCCGTGAGTGTGTGATGGGAAGACTGGGTGGGAAAGGGCGGTGAAGGGGTCAATCATAGGGCCCAGGGCGTGGCAGCCCCTGACCTTGGCTCGCTTCCCCTCCCCTCACAGACCTGCGGGTCCAGCTGCTGAAGCACACAAATCGTGTCATTGTGCACACCCTCTGTGTGTTGCCCAAGACTCAGCATGACTTCCTCTCCTTCGTGGTGGACACGTGGTCCCAGACGGTGAGCGCCTGCTTCCTCCCTCGGGCGGGCCCAGGAAGCCGCAGGTGGGTAGGAGGTGCAGGTGGTGACTGGGCGCCTGGGCTCTTCCCTTTCAGGAAACGATGCTCTGCTTCTCCGTCAGCGGGGTGTTCGAGGAAGGTGAGTGTGTGTAGAGCCCCCTCCCCAGATGCCCCACTGCTGCCTCCCCCTGGCCAGGCTCACTCCCAGAACCACCCAGCTTCCCTGACCCCTTCCGTCCCCTTCCCCTCCCCTCCCCTCCCCTTCCCCACTGTGTTCTCCAGCCCTCAGGCTTCCCACAGACAATCCAGGTCTGAGCTGTGTCCATGCCTGTCTGCCCTGCACACCCTGGGCGTTGGGGACACAGGCTGTGGAGTTTGGTGGCTCTCATCCCAGATACTCACTCTGAGAACCTGGGCCGTTACTTAACCTCTCAGTTTCCTCATTTGCAAAATGGGGTAGTAGTATCCACCTCTTGGGCGGCTGTGAAAAACGCATCCCGTGAACCTGTGTAGTGGTTGTCAGGGGCCCTGTCACTGGGCGCAGACTGCTCCTATAGTTGCCCACCCGATTCCCGACACGCTGGCCCCCGTGAACAAATGCCCTCTCAGCATGAGTGTGAAGTCACAGCCTGACTGGGGACCGCCGTGTGAGCGTGTACAGCACGTGTGGCTCTAAGGGGTACTGTTGTTTGTTTGCTGTTGAAGTGGAAGGAAGTTCTCAGGGCTGTGTGCGTGCCTTCACCCGGACCTTCATCGCTAACCCTGCCAACTGCTCCAGGTGAGAGCCCTGTTGTGGGCGGGAATGCCCATCCCCGCCTGGGCTCAGGGGCTTGGGAATGTGGTGGCGCAGACCTTAGGTTTACTCGGTATTGTGGAAAGCCAGCAGGGAGATCTCAGGAGCAGTCTAGCCTAGTGGTTAAGAAGAGCATGGGCTCTGGAATCGGCCTATGCGTTCTCTCCTTGACCCAACACTCACTCGCTGTGTGACCTTGGTCAAGTCACATGACCTCTCTGTGACTCAGTGTCTTCTTCCGAGAATGGGGATCAGAGCGTCCACCCCTTGGGCTGTGGTAAAGGGTAAATGCGAAATTGCCCATGGGTTGGGGATAAACCTATAAATCGAGTGAAGGTGGTGGACAGTCTCTCCAAAGGTGGGCTCTGTGGGGAGGGGCAGAGGTACCAGTCAAGGAACCTGGGAGACAGACACAGGAAGGGCTTGGGAGGAACCTGGTTGCTGAGTGCCAGTGGGAGCAGAGTCAATATTGGGGGTGTGGGTGTCCATCCAGGCGTAGTCTGAGGGCCCATTTTTCCTTCAGTCTGAGCATCGTGAATGACGAGCTGTTTGTGAGGGACGCCAGCCCCAGTGAGACCGAGAGTGTGTTCTCCATCCCAGTGCCTACACACACCTCCAGCTCCATGCACACCTTCTCCCAGGAGCAGCAGGACATCATGCAGGCGTCCTCCACCCCACCTGAGGTGAACCTCTAGTGGTCTCAGAAGTGAGTGCTGGGTTTGCGTGGGGATAGGAGGGAGCTGGGAGGAGTAGAGGAGTGATTAATGGGAACTTGAAGCTAATTTGTTGTCCTTGTTTATTTCAGTCATTTTTAATCTAAGCATTTCATTCGTGTTACATATGAAACTAGTTATTTTGAGCAGCCTTGTATTATTTTTATTAATTTCATGGATGCTGCTTCTGTATTAACAGACAGTTGGGTGTTCAGGAGTGTGCATGAGGTTCATTCCACTGTATATGTCACAGTATATGTGGAGGGGGAAAAAAATCATTACCCCAAAACATACTACCCAAAGGTAACCGTTGAATGTTTTCATCTTCATCATATCTTCCTGTAAGTTTGCTTATGTAGGTGTTTACATATTTATTATGCACGTTTATATATTTCTATATTTATCTACAGAAAATGAGGTCTCATCATGAGAGAGAGAGAGAGAGAGAGAGAGAGAAGGAAATAGAGAGGCAGAGACAAAGAGAAAGAGAGGCTTTTGGCTGAATGGGGAAGAGGGGTCCAAAGAGGGATTATTTAATCTTCAATGCCTTGAAACTTGAGCAAGTTAACAGCTAATGTGAAGGAGCCATCTCAGCTCATTTTTAACTCTTAAATTTGCCCATATATTAATTTTCCTTCTTATCTTATTTCTACTACAGAGCTAATGAGACACCTCAAATGGAACAGTATAAATTTTAAGCCCAATATATATTTAGTTATTAGTGAATGAAAGAATGGACAATTGTATTTCAATGAAATGGTAGTACGTTTTAGGTTTTTGTCTCACAGGGAGGCAGCAGATGGTTGAAACTGTGGTGTGATGTGGCTGGATGACGCATGAACTGAGGACCCCTGCACTGTTGAATGGGAGACAGGTCTAGAATTTTCCTATAAACGTATTAACATGCGGAGCAGTCCAGGAGCAGCAGTTAGGCAAACACCGCAACTCGCTGCCCTGGTGCCACCTCTCACTGAGCTCACCAGGTGAATCAAAGGCAAGCCTGTCTTCCCAGCATGGGGAACTGGATTAGGGTCTGCTCAGAGGCACGATGTTGGGCAGCTCTTAGGAGCTTCTGAGTCTCCCAAGAAACTAGAGATCCTTCTGTCTTTAAAACTTCGAACTCAAGGCATACCAGAGAGAGATTTGCTTCCTTCATAAAGATATCGATATTCTCATTAGGAGAAACAATGAGAAACACCTTTCCAGAATGCCTGCCTTAGCCCCAGGTTTTCTCATTCACCCCTCAGGACAGCTCTGTGTTAAAGATGAGCCCCATTTCACAGATGACAAAGCTCCTCCTCATATAGCTTCTATCACCTGTCCAGATAAGTGGGAGTTTGGGAATGAGGTTCCATCCCTCGCCCTCTCTAGAGGACAATGGAGCAGCCTCCCTTTTAGACAGTGGGCTTCTAGGGCTGGAGAAATGGTCACTTTGTTCTCCCCTGATACAACAGGCCCAAGGGGTACTCCCTCAAAACCCCTATTGATGAATATGATAGTGCACATACATGTGCACATGCATTCATTAACTTGGAAAAGCATTCATTGTGCTCAATTTCATGGGGGAGATAAAGTAGAACCAAGTGGAATTGACAGCGTATCTCCGTGTGTGGGTGTGTTTGTGTGTGTGTATCGATGGGCTGTGTATAGGAAATGTATAAAGTCATTAGTGATAAAAGTACAATATGTCAGGTAAAAACGTGGAGATGACATACCTCTGAGAGGCAGGCACTTCCTTCTTTACCACAGAGTCCCCCTTCCTTAGTGTGCAGGACAACTTTTTTTTGTTTTTAACATCTTTATTGGAGTATAATTGCTTTACAACGTTGTGTTAGTTTCTGCTGTATAACAAAGTGAATCAGGTATATGTATATATATATCCCCATATCACCTCCCTCTTGCGTCTCCCTTCCACCCTCCCTAACCCACCCCTCTAGGTGGTCACCAAGCACCGAGCTGATCTCCCTGTGCTATGCGGCTGCTTCCCACTAGCTATCTATTTTACATTTGGTAGTGTATATATGTCCATGCCACTCTCTCACTTCGTTCCAGCTTACCCTTCCCTTCCCCATGTCCTCAAGTCCATTCTCTACGTCTGCGTCTTTATTCCTGTCCTGCCCCTAGGTTCTTCAGAACCGTTTTTGGTTTTTAGATTCCATATACATGTGTTAGCATACGGTATTTGTTTTTCTCTTTCTGACTTACTTCACTCTGTATGACAGACTCTAGGCCCATCCACCTCACTACAGATAACTCAATTTCGTTTCTTTTTATGGCTGAGTAATATTCCATTGTATATATGTGCCACATCTTCTTTATCCATTCATCTGTTGATGGACACTTAGGTTGCTTCCATGTCCTAGCTATCGTAAATAGTGTTGCAATGAACATTGTGGTACCTGACTCTTTTTGAATTATGGTTTTCTCAGGGTATATGCCCAGTAGTGGGATTGCTGGGTCATAGCCCTCTTGCACTGTTGGTGGGAATGTAAGTTGTGCAGGACAACTTTTGAGGACTGAGGAAGGTAGAGTGTCTTTTGTATGAGGAAAGCCCTTCAAGGGTCAGGTGTGGAAGTTTCCACGGGGTACCTTTTCCGATACCCAGAGGCAAAGAGCAGGGAGATGGCAATGGAGAGGCAGCTCTGGTGGTCTTCAATGGGGAGGGAGCTAATAAGGGTATAGTCCTTCATCTGGGCACCTCCCTGGCAGCCCCCAGGTCATCACTGTCTGCAGCTGAGAACCAGGAGTGCTGTTGGGTAAGAACCTTCCCTGGGTCATGAAAGGGTGGGCACAGGGCCTGGCACCCAGGGAGGGCCCAGGGCTTGTCTGCTTACTTCACCTCCATTCTCTGTTTTCACTTCCTATATTCTCCACCCTCAGTTGGGTTCATCCCTAACTTTGTGCTAATCACCACTCCTACCATTCACACTTGGCTGGGTGGTAAGAAAAATAATAATACTCATAAAACTGAAAGAATAATAAACCCACAATAGTAATAAAAGATAGCAACAATTATAGCACACATATTAGATAAATTACTTGCTCAAGGTAAGTCAACCAGCCAGTAATGGTTCCCAGTATCAAATCCTGGTCTTCTGACCGAAAAGGCCCCACCCCTAACCCCTGTTTCTATATTGAGTGTACTTCTATGTTAGGACTCAGGCCGACACAGGGGAAGAGACTCAACCCGGGTCCTGTGGTCAGTTGATGGCTCTGGAACTGGACATATGTTTGATGACTTCTGTCTAGCTGACCTGTTCCTATTCTTTGCTCTTCTGTGCTAATTCTTCTTCCTGGGGCTCAATAAGAAATTGCTTCTGGTCAAACTGGAATGAAAAAAAGGAGACAAGAAAGCATGAGGAAAAAGGAAATGATGAGATGGCACCAAAGTTCTCTTCTTGCTGCTACATTTCCAGGTGCTGTTTCAAATCTATTTTATAGGACAGAGGAGGCAAGGTGGGCCAGGAGTAATATATCTCAAAGTCCTATTGCATGCCAGACATTCTTTGAGGTTTTCTCCTTTTCTTCTTACAAGTCTAGAAGTAGGCGCCCTTAGTCCCATTTTACAGAGGGCCAACCTCAGATTCACGGAGTATGTAAATTTTCCAGGGTCAAATGTCTACACTTTGCCCTCTACACAGATCAAGCAGCAGCCTCCTGTTTAGATGATAGAATTCCAGGGCTTAAAAGACTGATAGTGGAAAACTCGCCTGATGTGGAATCTGGGCTGTGTCATGCTCCCCATTGGACATGAAGATGATGGTAGGGATGAAATCCTACTCCGTGGGCCAAGAGGACTGGGTGTGGGGGCCACAATGACTAGCTGATTCTTGAGGTGCTGAACTGGACCCAGAAAGCAGCACAAGCTGTCACCCTTTGGAAAGAGAACCGGAATGGTAGGATATTAACATGTACACAACTACTATATGAAAGGGGTTTTACATGTTATCTCATTTAATCCTAAACTCTTTTCAAGACCAATAGGTACTTATAAATGATCAGAATCAGAATTTTTTGTGTGTATTTTTAAAAATTGAAGTACAGTTGATTTACAATATTGTGTTAGTTTCAGGTGCACAGCAAAGTGATTTGGATATCAGATTATTTCCCATTATATGTTATTAAAAGATATTGAATACAATTCCCCGTACTTTACCGTAAATCCTTGTTACTTATCTATTTTATGTATAGTGGCTTGTATCTGTCAGTCTCATGCTCCTAATTTGTCCCTCCCCCCTCCTTCTCCCCTTTGGTAACCATAAGTTTGTTTTCTATGTCTGTGAGGCTGTTTCTGTTTTGTATATAGATTCATTTGTATTATTTTTTAGATTCCACATATAAGTGATATCATATAATATTTGTCTTTCTCTGTCTGACTTACTTCACTAAGTATAATATTCTCTAAGTCCAACTATGTTGCTGCAAATGGCTGAGTAATTGTCCACTGTGGGTGTGTGTGTATGAGTTTTCATTTCTTTCTGGATATATACCCAGGAGTGGGATTGCTGGATCCTATGGCAGCTCTGTTTTTAGCTATTTAAGGAACCTCCATACTGTTCTCCATGTGGCTGCACCAATTTACATTCGCACCAACAGTGTAGGAGGGTCCCTTTTCTCTGCACCCTCTCCAGCATTTATTATTTGCAGACTTTTCGATGATAACCATTCTGACTCATGTGAGGTTTTGATTTGCATTTCTCTAGTAATTAGTGATGTTGAGCATCTTTTCATGTGCCTGTTGGCCATCTTTATGTCTCCTTTGGAAAAATATCTATTTAGATCTTCTGCCCGTTTTTTGATTGGGTTGTTTATATTTTGATATGGAGTTGTATATTTTGGATATTAACCCCTTGTCAGTCACATCACTTGCAAACATTTTTCTCCCATTCCATAAGTTGTCTTTTCATTTTGTTGATGGCTTCCTTGGCTGTGCAAAAGATTTTAAGTTTAATTAGGTCCCATTTGTTTATTTTTGCTTTAATTTCTTTTGCCTTGGGACACTGATCTAAGAAAATATTGCTACGATTTATGTCAGAGAGTGTTTCACCTATGTTCTCTTCTAGGAGTTTTATGGTGTCATGTCTTCTATTTAGGTCTTGAAATCATTTCAAGTTTATTTTTGTATATGGTGTGAGGGAGTGTTCTTATTTCATTGATTTACATGTAGCTGTCCAGCTTTCCCAACATCACTTGTTGGAGAGACAGTCTTTTCTCCATTGTATATTCTTGCCTCCTTAATTGAAGATTAATTGACTGTAGGTGGGTGGGTTTATTCCTAGGCTATCTATTCTATCCATTGATCTATATGTCTGTTTTTGTGCCAGTACCATGCTATTTTGATTACTGTAGTTTTGTAGTATAACCTGAAGTCTGGGAGGGTTATGCCTCCAGCTCTGTTCTTTTCCTCAGGATTGCTTTGGCAATTCTGGGTCTTTTGTGGTTCCATACACATTTTTGGATTTTTAGCTCTAGTTCTGTGAACAATGTAACAGGTATTTTGATAGGGATTACATTAAATCTGTTGATTGCTTTGGGTAGTATGGCCATTTTAACAATATTAAGGCTTCCAGTCTAAGAGCATGGGACATCTTTCCATATCTTTGAATCACCTTCCATTTCTTTTATCAATGTTCTATAGTTTTCATTGTATAGGTCTTTCACCTCTTGGTTAAGTTTATTCTTAGGTATTTCATTTTTTGATGGGATTTTAAATGGGATTATTTGTTTACTTTCCTTTCTGATATTTCATTATTAGTGTAATGAAATGCAACAGATTTCTGTATATTAATCTTGTACCCTGCTACCTTGCTGAATTCATTTCAGGGAACAGAATTTAAAAGTTAAGTAACATGACCTAGAAACAACCTTATCAATTGCTGCTCCAGGATTCATAATCTGGAGTTACACAAAGTAATCTGGAGTTACATTTTATCCTATGAACTGACATTCGACATCCCAGAAGGCATTATTATTCAGTTGTTCCTTTTAAAACAACGTGAAGTGAAATAAAAACACTAAAACTCATTAAAAAGGATTAGATACCCTCTGCATTACAAACATTAAAAGGTGTGTGCAAATCTGGGGGATATTTTATTCAGATGTAGGTTTATCTCTTCAATGTACAAAATATTCTTAAACAGTAGAGTTAGGTCAATGATATCAAGAGCAGATGCAAAGAAAAACCACTTGAAAACAAACCAAGCTAAATAAATTAATAGGAAATAAATCATATTAAGCGAACAGGGTTGTCATGATGTACAAAGTAAAATATGATGACCCTTTTTCTGCAAAAGAATATATATCAACGTGGGTGTATGAGGGTGATTAAATATGTTAGTGCATTACATACAGAGAAAAATCTGGAAAGTAGGCACCAATAAGTTAAGAGAAACTCTCTTTGTATTATGGTGGCCAAAAGGTAGGGACAGATGGGTGTGGCAATGTAATTTTGGTTTCCAAAAACGCATGTCTATATTTCTCCATATGTGTTAAACAAAGAGAAGTATTAATTGGTGCCCTAACAAAGTACTGAGATAAAGTTTTGCAAAACCGGTATATCAGCAGCCAAGTCACAAAATAATAGTGTAGAAATACATTTATTGACTTAGACACTAAACAGATCTCTTTGATAATAAGTCACTGAGTGTGGATTGTTGAAGACAGAAGATGTTTTTGTTTTATAACTTTGCATTTCTATGCTGTTTCCAGAATGGAAACATTGACTAAAATGTTGAAAGTACAAAAAATTGCAAACTGATTACCAATACGCTATCCATATATTCATGGATTCGGAAGCAGATCAAAACAGTTGATTTGACAGTTTTTTGTATGTGTGTGTATTTGTATATGTCTCTTTGTCTCAAATTTCTTTACACCAATTATTCATACAGTAACTCATGCAGCTTTCTACTCAGTTCACTTACGGGCCAGATTTCCGGTCCCAGGGCTTGAAGATCCCAGCATGGGCATGAATACAGAAGGATCGCTGCCAGTGTGAAGCCTAGAAATCTTGCCTTTAGGATGAAATTCATTCCCCTCCCCACCAACACCACAGTCCTTTCCACCCCCCATCCTTTGCCAAGCCCCCAGTTCAGACTTTTACACCTGCAGTTCTGACTCTGGTCACCCGGTGGCATCGCTCTCCATTTTCTACACATTTTTCTTTTTCCCCTCAATGGAAGATACATAGTTTTAAAACAGAAGTGAAAAGTTTCCTCAAAGTCTATTGGAAAAAAACAAGTACAGTGTGATCTTAACTTACTTTGAAAAATTCAGATGTGTATAGAAAGACTAAAAGGGCGTATGTGTAGTTTCTATCCCGCTTCTCATTAATCTATTAATGTGTACTGTGTGTGTACTATGTGGCAGGAACTGTCAGTCCAATTCCTTATCTGCATCCCAACCTCCCTCTCTTCATCTCCAGACCTGCATAACTGGAAAAGCCCCCAGGAAACAAGATGGATGTTAGTGCCCACCCCATGGAGCCCCATGACCTCAGGCTCCATTCTAAGCAAGATTAGTCCAAGCTTGACCCTGAGTGTTGGAAACCAGCATGGAAACAGGAAATGATGTAGCTTAGTGGGAGAGGCTATAACTTGGGAAACTGTGGCACCTTCTAACTCAAACCCCCGTCTTTTTGCATAGGACGAATAGGCTATTACCTTCTCCTGACGGGACATCACTCAGAGAGTCAAGGATGAGGTGAACAGTGTTGGTCTCAGTTTTGCTTCTCCTCACAGGCTCCAGCTGGAGGTTTTATTTTCTCTTAGACCTTTGCTGTGTCAGAGTGGTACATTTCAGAACTGGTTTTGTATGTTTTATCCCTGAGAGGGTGGTTCTATCCGTTTAGTCATCTGACAGGTCCATTTGAGGTGACATGGAGTTCCTGCTTCATGAAGACCTTCTCTGCCAGTCAGGGGGAGCCTGGATCCATACCCACAAGAGACAGAAAAGAGTAGAGACCGAGCTATCAAGACAAACACAGGACCAAGACTCTGGTCCAAACGCCTAATTCTCTTGACTTAGTGAAATGGTTTTCACATACTTCTCACATGATGGTCACTTCTTTTCTGGGGTCCTCTTACACCTGACACTCAAATATGATCCCTTTCTCTCTCTCCTGTCCACAAACATATACCCACAATAAATTCCTCTAAAAGCCAGTAGTGAAGAAAAGTTTTCTAAATATGGCTTCAAATCCAGAAGCAATAAGGGAAAACCATAATACAGCTGATTTCATTAAAAATTGTGAGGCAGAAAGCATCCCATAAGCAAATTAAACTGAAAAATTACAAATTGGGAAACGTACAGCTTACATCAATGACAAAGGTTATCTACCTTGTAGTAGAAAGATTATGAAAAAACAAAGGCAAATTAGAACATTCTGAAGGAGAAAGGGCACTAGATACGAAAAGGATTTCCCCAACAATTGTTCCTTAAACATGTTAAAAAGTGTGAAACCTAACTCTGGATTAAGAGATGCAAAGAAAACAAACAAACAGACAAAACACCGAGATGCCTCTTCTCATCATTTACATAAGTCTGTGAAGAAATAGGCAGTCACGTACATTGCTGGTGGTAATGTTAACATGGTATAACTCCTAACCAGGGGATTTGATACGATGTTATGAAATCACCAGGGTACTTACCCTTGGAACCAGCAATGTCTCTTCTAAGAATCTATCCCAAAGTAACAATGTAAAAAGACAAAAAGACATAAACACAAAGCCATTCCTGCCAGAACAATTCATACAGCAGAAGGCAAGAAACAAGACATATCCACCAATAAGGGGCTGGTTGGATAAGCCGTGGTCCATCTACATCTGAGAGGACTGTGCAGCTATAAAAAGCAATGACGACTCCTTCTCTGTACTGCTGTGGAGTCATCTCCGGGATATATTGTTCAGTGATAAAAGCCAGGTGCGGAAAAGTGTGTAGAGCTGCTGCTGTCCAATATGACGGCCACTAGCCTCAAGTAGCTATTTACAGTAAGTTAAATTAAAATTACATGAAATTTAAAAATCAGTTACTCAGTCACAGTTGCCACGTTTTAGGTGCTAAATGTTCAATTCCTGAATAAAACTCAGGTAGTTAATGACTGCTGTGTTGAGCAGCACAGGTACAGAACATTCCCTTCTCCACAGAAGTTTCTGTTGGGTAGCACTGGTGTAGCATATGACAACTTTTACATATGAAAGGGGGAGAAAACAAATGTATGTTACATTTTCTTATACTTTAAGAACCGTACAGTTAATACAAAAGATGATAAAAATGCGTACCTGTAAGGGGACAGAAGAGCAGCCCAGGATGCAAGCCAATGATGTAAATTCTCTTAAATATGAAACCTAGGTTTACTGGCTCTATGCACTGAAAGGGCAAGAAACAATGACCAACACAGTAGTAATCAGCAACTGTAGTCCCTAGACTGAATTTCCCACTAAAAGGAACCAGGCTTCCTTGGAGAAATGCCTGATTTTTGGTCTAGGTAAGGATTGTACCAGGTGAGTCTGGACTGAACTCTCATACCAGAAATTATATCAACAAGACTCATAACCTCAGGGCCTCCCATTGGCCAAAGGTAGAACAATTTGAACATCAAAAACATTAATGAGTATCGTGCACTAAAACAAGTCAAATATAGAAACATCTATGACACTCTAAAAAAAAAGCCAACAAAACCAACTCACTGCTCACCTTTGAGAGTCCTAGGGAAACACCTGGTTTTTGAAAGTGGAAATATTGCCAATGAATTGTATATACACCTTGCCTTTCCTGTGCATGTTATACCTACGCATAGTTGTTGAGGGAAGAATTCTTTTATAAAAGAATTTCCGCTAATACATGCAGAAGTAATTAAAGAATTTGTACATCATGCTTTTGCAACCTTTTATGAAATGTAGCTCTAGGCAGTGATCATTAGAGGCTGCAAAAAAGGGATGTGAAAAGCAGATGGGAAATTTTATAATAGCTGTGTCACAGTGTCTCTGAATTTGCCTTTCCTCACTTGTAAAATGGAAACAATTCTATCCATATTAGACAATTACTGTGAGGAGCAAAAAGTCAATCGGGCAGATGATACATACAGTACTGAATAGGTATGAATAGTCTTATTTCATACCTGACCTTCCTTTAAAGGAGATTCCCTTGATACAATCCAAACAGCATGATTATAAGACAATAATGTGGAAATATTAAATGGAAGGGAAATGTATAAGTTTTCATTACGTATTCACTTCAGTGTCATTTCTCTGTGCTGGAGTCATTTCTCAGATAATTTAGGAAAAAGGGAAACTGACTCTAGCATTTCCATTGGGTGTGTGAAAGAAAACCATTGGTCCATTTCACACTATTTCATATCCTTTCCCATTCCACTTTTAATAATTATGTTAATTTCTTAAGAATAACATGTGTACTCAAATGAACTTATCTATGAAACAGAAACAGACTCACAGACAGAGAACACACTTGTGGTTGCCAAGGGGGAGAGGGGGTGGGGAAGGGACGAATTGAGAGTTTGGAATTATCTGATGCAAACTATTATATATAGAATGGATAAACGACAAGGTCCTACTGTATAGCACAGGAAACTATATTCAATATGCTGTAATAAACCATAATGGAAAAGAATGTAAAAAGGTATATATATGTATAACTGAATCACTTTGCTGTACAGCAGAAACTGACACAACATTGTAAATCAACTATACTTCAATAATAATAATAAAAAAAGAATAACATGTACTGTAACCCAGCAAGAATGGGCTTTGCAGAAGAACACTACAGTAAATCACTGGGGGCCAGGCACATCATAGGTTCTTGGGTAAATCGTTTCCCCCATGCTGGCCATTTTTTTGGATAAAACCTCTCAGATGTAGAGGCTAATGAGATACCATCTGGGAAAGCACTTTTGAGACCTTAGATAGGATAGAAGAAGCTGTTATTTCTACGTAATTACTTTCCAATCTACACTTCAGATATTATCATACTCTGTGTTGAATGAATTCAATAGGCATAAGTCCTTGCATTACTTTGTACTTGAACGGCCATTTGTGAGTAGTCTTAGGGTGGCTGGAACTGAAAAGTTATATATTAGGGCAGGACCTCTGACCCAGAAAGTCATAGGGACTTATCTATTGTGAATGCATGCATTTTTTCTCTCTCATGCATTTTCCACAACATTCCTGGAAGGTAGAGAATAACATATCTTTACATCATGTTGTAGCTGGAGAAACAGTAATGTACAGAGGTTAAGCAACTTGGCTGGGGGGTCATCCTTCTCTTAAGAGGAAAAGCAGAGACTGACAGACACCCTATATGTCCGAGTGCAGACTGCATGATGCTCAGCTGCACATGACACCGTATTCAAATAAGTCTTGCTTTCCTGCTGATCTGTGTCACTTCTGAAATCTATCTTCACTTGCGACGCCAGGCTGATAGTCCTGCTTGTATTTATGCAAGTCGGTGAACATCAATTGTACTTCAGTTTCCTGTTCTGTAGAGACAAGGGAATGTGATTAGGTCATTAGTGTTTGAAAGTGAATTCCCAGACAACATAAGGAATATGCACAGTATAATAGAGGGGCAGGTGTTATGCTGAGGATGAATAATTGAAGGAACAGTCTCCAAATGCGTGAAGGTCAAAAGTTTCTGGATTCATTAATGCATATTGATAAATCAACCTGTGAAAAAGTTGTACTAAGTGCAATCCCCACCAGCAATATCAGACTTTGTAGGATTCCCCCTATGCACACCCACACTGGAAATTCTCAGTAGTTTATTGTTACACTTGAAAAACATGAACATAGAAATTCTCTTATTGTCATCAGATTTAATTGGATAGTAAGGTTATTTAAAAGTATTCCTAGTATGCAGACTATTCTGCTAATCATCATTTGCATTAGTTATTAATGCAAAAAGGTCCAGTGACATCTGCAACCTAACAAACAATGAGTGACGGCCTTATAAGCCAGCAAGTTCTCCTAGGGCTACTGCCTGCATGAAGGCTCCAGGTTGTGTGTGTGTGTGTGTGTGTGTGTGTGTGTGTGTCCTCTGGGGGCTCCTAAGGACAATGTGTATCCCTAGAAAGAGATTGAGAATATCTCTTTGTGATATATGTTGAGTTCAAGTTTAGAGAGGAGCTGGATCTGCTCGTTCTTGAGTCTTTCGAAATGGCACAAGAGTTGGACCACAGCAAGCTTCTGAGCAGACAGTAGTCCCGTTCCCCCAGGTGGAAGGCAAGCCTGTCTGTGAACTCACCTGCTCAGGTCAGGGATGGATCCCTCCAGGACATAAGATGTGGCAGTCTGCCTAAATGCGCTTCTGAACACTGACGTTGAGGGCTCCCATCTTGCAGCCGTCAGTTGCAGAGTCCTGAGAAGCCGCATCCTCTCAGCCACCCACCACCATGGGTTCAGTCATCTGCATGAGGAGCTCTGCGCTCAGGGATAAAAATCCTTAAGTTCTTAGCACATCTTTGACACGTCGTGCATCCACCTATTCATCCGTTCATACGTTTAACAGACATTAAGAAGAAACTCTACACTATCCCTTCAGTAAGTTTTAGGCTTCTCCAGAATGGAAACAAGGAAATAAAGTGTGGGAAGGCTGGTGTGGTAAATTCAGATGTTAAATCTAAGAAGAGATAGATCCTTCTCATTAAGATTTCAAGCTGCTCAAGTATCTTATAAATGGTGATTATAGAACATCATTTAATGCTGTGGACCTCTGTCCACATCTCTGGTTACTGACCTCTTTACATATATATTCTGCACTCTGCAACCAAAGATCTACAGTGAATTCTTGATACTCAAGTCACATCCCGCCACCTCCCCTCCAACTCAGTCTTCATCTCTCATCTAATGGGGACGTCCCTCCACTCCTCCACTGAAATTTATCTTGCCAAAGTCAACAACCACCTTTTTGTCACATTTATACATCATGAGTGTTGAAATGCATGGTCAAATGGAGACAGAGGTTTCTCTTCCCAAGATACAATTAAGTTGCTTGTCTACAGACCAGGATTACATTGCAAACTGATACTGTCAGTTACCTGAAATCTAGAATTGTAAAACACCTTCCATGGAGACCAAGTCAGATAATGGGGAAGTGTGTGCTGTAGACAGTAGGCTTTCAAATGAAGTTGAAAATGTCCCCCACATGTCTCATACTTTTGCATCATTGGAAGGGATTTTACAAATAGGTCTACAGCAGGATAACAATGTTTATTAGGGTCGCCTCACTAGACTGTGTCTCACCTGTCTCTTTTTTTTTTCTCAAGGTATTTCCAATTATGGAATGAAATCATCTGAAATTGTAATGTTGTCTCACGTGTTGAGGCGCCATATGGCCCAGCAGTTCCACTTCTAGTTACATACTCAAGAGAAATGAAAACACGTCTACATAGAAACTCGGAGAAAAATATTCATAGTACCATTACTCATAACAGCCAAAAAGTGGAAACAACTCAGATGCCTGTCAGTTGATAAATGCACAAGTAAACTTTGGCATAGCCATACAACAAACTATTATTCAGCCATGAAATGAATGAAGCACTGATACATGTACAACATATATGATCCTTGATACCATTATGCTAAATGAACAAAGTCAAACATAAAAGACCACATACTATATGATTCAATGTATAGGGAATGTTCAAAATAGGCAAATCCATAGAGACAGACAGCAAATCAGTGCTTGCCTGGTACTAACTCTGGGTACGGGGCTTTAGTGTTTTCAAGGATTATGGAAGTTTTGGGAACTACAGAAATGCCTAAATTCAATTATGTTGATGGTTGCATTCATTTACTAAACATCATCACACTGTACCCTTAAAATGTGTGAACTTTATTGCCTGTAAATTTTACCCAAAGAAAGCTGTTTAAAATAAAAATAAAAAATAAAAATAAAATATGATGTGGGCCTGGTCTTCTTTTGTACCACCATAACAAGCAAATTACATTCAGGACGGACGTAGTTAAGGATGGTGATAGGAGTTGGTTATAAGGATTGCCATCCTGATAATTCCCTACCTTCATTCCTGGGCCTGGATTTAGGAAGGGAGAACGAATGAGAAGCAAGGCCATGAAGGGGTTGAAAGAAACAGAAGGAAATGTGGTTGTCAGTGCGCACACACACACATGCACCCATACACTGACACACTCACACCATATATATTCATACATCGACCAGGCTGCGTTTTGAATCCTAGGACTCTCACAAGAGAGTGCAATGTGTGCTCAAAGAGGACACGTTCAGCTCATGTGCAGATAGCCACATGAATCCTGAACTGTGCCCTTCAGCACAGTTAAATGCCATCCACACAGCCTTGACAACGGGGAATATAAGAAACACTGAATTCCAAATGACACGAGGTAGTGAGAATCCATTATGTTACATCCATAGGATGGAGTTCTAGTCAGGCAGCAGAAACGAGTTATAGTGACGACAAGGAGAGAGGATTTGTTGCCTATCAGATTAGCAACGATTCACATTATTTCTAAAGTGTGCAGAAACAGGAATTTTCATATAGTATTGTTAGAAATATAAAACAGTAATAGTTTGTTCAAATAAAATAGTTTTTTCATTGTTTTGAAAGAACACTTCGGGAACTTATAAAAATGCTTACTAAGATATCTGCATGTATATGAACAAGAATGTTAAGCACACTGTAGTTTGTAATAGAAAACGTGGTAAAGGAACTATATTTACATCACTAGTACTGGAAAAGTGAATTCTGGAGCATCCATATGATGCAACAACAGGTCAATATAAAAAAATAAGTGAAATTTTATTGTCAAGTAACTTAAAACGTTATCACAGAAATTCACTTACATGGAAATATGGTCACAATAAGTGCCAAGGTGGGTTACAATGATCATAAATGACAGGGATCCAGTTTTGCTTATATAGGTGTATACCTCTTTATCCAGAGGTCTTTAAAAATAAAAAAAAAAAACAACTTTCTGTTGAAACATAAAAATAAAAATGGTCTTTCTGTTGAAATCACATAGAGCTTTCCACTCAGCATAGAAAGAGGCTGCACTTTCTGTCTAGATACCTCAGTATCCCTGTACCCGGAGTGTGTCCCTTTTCCACCCAGACTTCCAGAAAGCTCTCTGGATTTAGGCCTTTCCCTCCCACCTTCTGGCTCAGCGATGTTCATGCTGCAGT